>NC_081567.1:3892235-3901737 GCF_022355385.1 Mustela nigripes
AGGGCTCTCTGCTCAGCAGGGAGCCTGCTTCCTCCTCTCTCTCTCTCTGCCTGCCTCTCTGCCTACTTGTGATTTCTCTCTGTCAAATAAATAAATAAATCTTTTAAAAAAAAAAAAAAAAAAAGAGATAACAAACTTAGAGTCATAAAATAAGTAAATCCCAGAGATGAAAAGTACAGCATAGAAGGGGGCCACCCATCTGCCTTCAGCTCAGGTCATGTCCTGGGATCGAGTCCCGCTTTGGGATCCCTGTTCAGCTGACAGGCTGCTTCTCCCTCTTGCTCTCTCCCGACTTGTACTTTCTCTTTCAAATAAATAAAAAAAAATTTTTAAAGATTTTATTTATTTGACAGAGAGAGATCACAAGTAGGCAGAGAGGCAGAGAGAGGAGGAAGCAGGCTCCCTGCTGAGCAGAGACCCCCCAATGCAGGACTCGATCCCAGCACCCTGAGATCATGACCTGAGCCGAAGGCAGCGGCTTAACCTACTGAGCCACCCAGGCGCCCTCAAATAAATAAAAATTTAAAAATAACAACAACCCAGCAACTTCTGTTGCTATCTTTTCTATCAGACACAAGTCCACAGGTTAACCTATAACTGAGCCCTTAAAAGAAAGCAAATAGCAAGGCAAACAGAAGTTTCCTAGAGAAGCGCCTGGGTGGCTCAGTCGCTGGGCTTTTGCCTTTGTCTCAAGTCATGATCCCGGGGTCCTGGGGGGTCCTGGGATCGAGCTCCGCATCGGGCTCCCTGATGGCTAGAGGCCTGCTTCTCCCTCCCTCTCCCACTCCTCTGATTGTGTTCCCTCTCTCGCTGTGTCTCTGTCAAATAACAAATAAAATCTTTAAATAAATCTTTAAATAAAATAAATAAAATCTTTTTTTTTTAAGATGTTATTTATTTATTTATTTATTTGACAGAGAGAGATCACAAGTAGGCAGAGAGGCAGGCAGAGAGAGAGAGAGGAGGAAACAGGCTCCCTGGGGAGCAGAGAGCCCGACGCGGGACTCGATCCCAGGACCCTGAGATCATGACCTGAGACGAAGGCAGTGGCTTAACCCACTGAGCCACCCAGGCGCCCCAAAATCTTTTCTTTTTAAGTATTTTATTTATTTATTTGACACAGAGAGAGATCACAAGCCTTTATTTATTTATTTGACAGACAGAGATCACAAGTAGGCAGAGAGGCAGGCAGAGAGAGAGGAAGGGAAGCAGGTTCCCTGCTAAGCAGAGAGCCCAATGCATGGCTCGATCCCATGACCCCAAGACCATGACCTGAGCTGAAGGCAGCGGCTTAATCCACTGAGCCACCCAGGCGCCCCAATAAATAAAATCTTAAAAAAAAAAAAGGAAGAAGAAGTTTCCTAGAGAGTTAAATCACCTGTAGATGCACTTGTTATACAAGGCAGTCCTGCTCTGGGCCCTATTTCTAGGTTTTGGATGACTCTTCCTGACACAGGAGACGTGGATGCTCGGCGGTGACCCATGGTGGGAATTCTTCTGACCCGTTCTGGCCTCAGCCTCCTTAGCCAAGGGGCTCGGACCACATCTTCTGGCTCCTCCGACAGTCTCCACCTTCCAAGACCAATATTACCTCCCAGATGGACCCAGGATCCCCACTTCATTTTATTTCTACCCCTCTTGGGACATCTGTGTTTCCAATTGGCCAAAGGGCAAGGTACGGGGGATGACTGTGGCTACCTCTGCCTGTTGTTCTGCAGAGGACCCCAAATTTGAGAATCTGGGGATCCTCTTTGCCCCTGATTCCACCGAATGCCGTTCAGTTCAAAAGGACTGAGCCATTGGGGGGAGACCTGATATGCTCCTGGTGCTCAGGAGCTGGGAAACAAGGTCTGGTCTCTTAAGATAATAGGAGAGTCTGGCGCCTGGGTGGCTTAGTTGGTTGAGAGTCTCTGCCTTCTGCTCGGGGTTCTGGGATGGAGCCCTGCATCAGGAGATTGCTTCTCCCTGCTGCTTCTGCCACACTCTCCCCCATGACTCCCCCCTCCCCCGCTGTGTTTCTCTCTCACTGTCAAATAAATCAATTTTCTTTTCTTTCTTTTTTTTTTTTAAGCTAATGGGAGAGTCTGACACTTTGTGGATTCAGCTGGAAAGTGTTTGGCAGTTGACTGGTAATGTCTGCCATGAGTGCAAAAGTGAAAATAGGCGGACGCCTGGGTGGCTCAGTTGGTTGGGCAGCTGCCTTTGGCTTGGGTCATGACCCCACTGTCCTGGGATGGAGTCCCACATCGGGCTCTCCGCTCGCCAGGGAGCCTGCTTCTCCCTCTGCCTCTGCCTGCCATTCTGTCTGCCTGTGCTCGCTCCCCCCCCCCAACCCGATAAATAAATAAAATCTTAAAAAAAAAAAAAGTGAAAATAGGTCGTAAATTCTGTATTTACCCGCCCTTTTTCCTAGGATTGATGTGAGGGTGGAATCACCATTGTCAATGAATATCTTCACGTTGCAAGAAATGGACACCATCACTGAATCTTGCCTAAAACAATGAATTTTGGCTTCTGTAACTGTCTAGGGATAATGAGACTTCAGGTACGGTATGATCAGAGTTCTGGCTCAATTTCTCTGAGACTCTCTTAGCCACAGGCCAGCTCTTTTCCACAGGCCAGCTCTGTCTACAAGGCGACCAAATGCCTGCTACAAGTCCAGGTGGCACACCCACAGGTTACACTGACCTGGGGGGTCGACAGCACTGCTCTGAGCCAGCAGGCTAAGCAACAGCCCCGAGGTTGCTCCTCATTGGACAATTTCGGTCACATGCCCATCCCTGGAGCACAGATCGTTGTCTGGGTGGAGGGGTGGGGTGGGGAGGAGTGGGGTAGAGGGGGAGCAGGGAGGAGGAACAGGGTTGTCCCCCAGGCTCACAGTTGAGGGAAAGAGTGAACCGTGGAAGAAAACCAGTCCAAAGGAGGGAAAGGATGGATGCTGGGCAGGGGCGCCCGGAGAGCCCGTGGCTGGGAAGAGGACTGCCTGTTAAGAAACCCCTCCAGGCTGTCTGAGGACTGCAATAGGGCCGGCCGGCCGGGGAGGCGGGAAGGAGCGCAGCAGCAAAGGGATGCAGGCTGGAAGGGGCGACTTTGGGGAAGGTGCCTCGGGTTGGAGATCTCAGAAACCACGCCCTGCAGGAAGCGACTCCGGCCTCCCGCCAGGAGCCTCCAAGTCCCCCTAGCCTCCTGGGGCGCTCTCGGCGATCTCAGCAGGCAGGAAGGGGGTTTGGGGGGGTCGGGGAGCCCGCCCGGCCCGGGACGCGGTGGGGGACTGAGGGAAGTACCGCGGAGCAGGGGTCGCCCCCTTCCCAGCCGAGTCTACAGTTGGGAGGTCGGGAACCCTGCTCACTCGGATCCCACCCCATCCCGGCTCCTTGATTCCACGGTCCCAGGCCCCGGGTCCCCCTCTGCGCGGCGCCCACACCCTGTCCCCGCCTACAAGCACGCTATTGGCGTTCCAGAGCTGCGCTCTCCTCGGATTGGTCCATCTCCGGGAGGCCACGCCCCGTCAGCTGCACAAAGCGGAGGCCCACCCCGCCTCGGTGCGCTGAGACTCCGCGGAAGCTGGGGACCAGCTCCCTGGCTGCGAGCTCCGCCGACCCAGAGGCGCAGCTGTGTCACGGACTCCGACGTGGGGGTTGTAATAGGAGCTGCGATCGTGGTTGTTATGAGCTCCAAATGCATGCACTTGGGCCTTGGGGTCTCCGTCCGTGTCTTCCTACCTAGACCCCGCCCCTGGGGCTCTATTACCTCGGTGGAACTGACTCACAAGTCCCCTCCACCCCCAAACTCCTCCATCCACTTCCCCTTCCTGCCCGTAGTGCTGGCGGTGGGTGATGGGTGGACTCATTTCATTATTAGTTACTTGATTATGAAGCTCGTACGGATCAGCAAGCTGAGACTCAGAGAGGGTAGGTAATCTGCCCTAAGTCACACAGCCCTCAAAGGTAGCCCATTACTAATAATGAGGAGTGGGAAAAGGAGGAGATGTGGGTAATGTAATCATCCGTGCCTCACCCTCCTCCAGTTTCTCCCCAAATACACCAGAGACCATAAGCTAAACCAGGGAGGGGTGGTCAGGATGAGAGAAAGGTGTCCCCGGGCAAGTTGTCTGGGGGTTGGAGGAGGGCATTTCAATAAGAAAACTTGGCAGTGGTATTTAGAGAGCCTGGACAGACTTTGTTCCCACCTCGCCCTCCCAGGCAAGTTTGGCCTCCTTGAACTTTACTCACCTCTGAACTCACCTCTGAAATGGGATAATAACAGCTGTGAGGATTAGATCAGACCTGCCTGGCGCCCGGCACACAATAGAGGCTAGACATGGAGCATCTTTGGGTACCATGAAGACCCTGTGAAGGGTCCAAAGTCCACAGAGCATCCTTAGAGTAGGGTGGACCTGTTCAGTGGAGGCAGAGAGAGAGAAAATCCACAAGCAGACTCCCTGCTGAGCAGAGTTGGAGGCAGGGCTCGACCCGAGATCATGACCTAGGCCAAACCAAGAGTCACCAGCTCAATGGACTGAGCCACCCACATGCCTGCGGATGGCCCTTCTGAAGCTCTGGGAGAGGGTGGGCAGGTGCGGGGGACACTGGCCAGGACTCCTGGGGTCAAGCTTGATGCGTGTGGCATATCTCCAGGTGTGTTTCACCTGTGTCCTCAGTGGCCAGGGCTTCCCTTTACTTGTCCCCCACACCTGGGGGACAAGTAGCCCTGGTCTCCTGTATTTATAGCTCACCTTCTCTGCCAGTGAGAACCTGGCTGCCATTATCCTAATGTTTCTGTTTATTTTCTCCGTCCCCTGATGCACCCCTGTCTCCCATGGCCACCACCACCCTGCAGAGGTTTTTCTCCCCGGCTCAGCCACCCGGCCTCCACTGGATCTCACCCCACATGGGCTTGGATGCCCTTCACCTCCCCTGCCTGGAGACGCTCCCCCCCTCCACTGAGCCCCAACTCCTGCGCATCCCCCGGGGAAGCCCTCTCCACCTACCAGCCTCTGGACCTCCACCCCTGCTCAGAGCCACGGTGTGGGTGTCCACTTTGCTCTGCCCCAGCTGCCGGCCCCAGCGAATGACTTTACGACTCAGTTGTTCCAGAAGGGAAAGGAAAAGAGAAGGGGACAAAGAAAAAAGGAAGGGGTCTTCTCTGTTTCCTGCTTTATCTTGAGAACTTGTGCCAAGTATGCATTTATACCAACGCACTTCCTTTCGATTTAACAAGATACCCAAACCCACGCCCCTCCCCCAGCACACCTGCTGGGAGAGTTGATGGGGGGGGGAGCAGAATGCTTGGGGGGGGGCTAGGCTGCTGGGGAGGGCTGGAAAGGGCAGGGTGGGGAAGGGGAAGGGGGCACCCTGGGGGAGACGCAGACTGGGCAGGCGGCCTCCGCCCCTCCTAGCTTCCTCCCCAGACAATAGGCTGCCTTCTGCGGCGGGAGATAAGGGACGGATGGAATCCCGGCCTCCTGTTTGCGGCCAGTCGGGAGCAGGCTGCTTCCCTGGGGCTGCCCCCACTTCCCCCGCCAGCCTGTGGGTTTCTGGTCCCCATCACCCTGAGCCTTTGAGAAAGGGAGGTGCTGAGGCCTGCCTTGGCTCCAGGACCCAATCACTCAAGGATAATGTTTTATTTTAGTTTTAGTTAGGAATTTTTTTTCTTTCTTTTTTTTTTTTTTTGTAATTGAGGCTTCCAGTACCTGAAGTACACAGACCTTTACCGCTCAAGACTCCGTGTGCGTTGTTGATACGAGGGTGTGGACCAGGACTTCGGCCAGTGAGGCCCAGGATGGCCCCTGTGGTGGGGAGCACTTGGGCCGAGCGGAAGGTGAGCTGGATGGCTTTGTTCAGGGGTGGAAGGAACCTAAAATTTCTCAACAATTTGTATATGCGTTATATGTTGAAATGATCATATTTGATGCACATTAATGGGTTAAATAAAGTATACCACTAAACATTGATTTCACTGATTTTTCTTTTTTAATGTGGCAGCTAGAACACTTCAAGTTACACCAGTGGCTGGTATGGAAAATTTCGAGTCCCCCAGGCCCCCTGGAGCCCCTGCCCCATCAGCACCTCCCCAGAGGTCACTTGCTGCAGTCATCCCAGACTAGCTTGGATTTTTTTTTTTTTTAAAGATTTTATTTATTTATTTGACAGACAGAGATCACAGGTAGGCATAGAGGCAGGCAGAGAGAGAAAGAGAGAGTGAGAAACAGGCTTCCTGCTGAGCAGAGAGCCTGATGTGGGGCTCGATCCCAGGACCCTGGGATCAGACCTGAGCCGAAGGCAGAGGCTTCAACCCACTGAGCCACCCAGGCGCCCCACTTGGATTGTTTTTGAACTTAGGTAAATGGTGTCGCACAGCAAGAGGCATCTGTGTGATGGCGTACTCACGGGGAATTTACCAATTCAGACCCTGGATGGGACAAGGGGACCACAGCAGGGTCCTTGCCCTGGAGAGCCCATAATTGACAGAAATGATGCCCAGGGTCCTAGGGGTTGCAGAGGGGAAGGAGGGCCTGAGCCAGGCAAGGGTCCCATCCGGACTATATGGGGTTGAACTATGGCTGCCCCCCCGCCCCAAATTTGTAACCACCTGGAACCTCAGAACATGAGGTTCTGCATTTGGAAGTAAAGTCTTTGCAGATGTCACCAGCTAGGGCTCTCGCATGAGGTGCTGGATTGTCCCATGGACGCGGTGTCTTTGTAGGGGAAAGGAGAAGGGGATTCGTGTAGAGCAGGATGTGAGGATGGAGACCATGGGAAGGCAGGGAAGAGATGGAGCCACGCGGCCACAAGCCTAGGGTTGCCGGGGGCCACCAGAGGGTGCCTAAGTGGGGAGGATCCTCTCCCAGGACCTCCCAAGCAAGCCCGATTTCTGGCTACTGGCCTCCAGAACCCTAAGGGAGGTCCTGTTGTTTTGAGCTGTGCAGCTTGAGGTACTTTGTTTTGGCGGCGCCAGGAAACTCATTTGTGGAGCAGGAGGGGAGGGAGCTTGGGCAGCCTCACCCACCCAGCCACAGAGGGGAAACTGAGGCCCTGGGAGCAAGAGTGAGAGCTGCTTGCGGAACCCGGGTTTGGGGCCCGGTCCTGACTCTCTGGACCTCCCCAGGCAAGTCAGTGCACCTCTCTGAGTAGCACTGTCCCCGAAGTGGCGCTGCTGGGGCTGGACAGGGACCCACCAAGCAGGGCTGATAGCACAGTGGATGGTGGGGAGGAGGCATTGTCCCTCAGAACCCCACAGGTGCCCTCAAGTGGCTCCCAGAGTGGTGTAGACGTCCTGAGAATCTCCTAAAACTACTGTGTGGTCAGAGCCTGCAGCGTCCTGGAACAGTGGCCTCGGAGACACTCCTTTATTGGGATTTTATGTTGGTTTTACCAATAACCCCAAGACTAGAACAGAGGCTAGTTCTTGGGGATGCTGCTCTGCCCCCCATGAGCCCCGCCAGACTGGGGGAGCTAAGGGGAGGGAAGGGGACTCTGCTGGCTCTTTCGACCTCCATCTTCCCACCTGGGGTGTGGGAAGCCCGGGACAGCGAGAGAGGAAGGGACAGAGGGGTCCCGCTCTGTTTCGGAGGCTCATTCTGGAGGAGGGAAGCTGTGCAATATTACCACTAGTCATGACCCGAGGAGGCTTGAGGTCCCCGGGCGCCTATGTGGCCCTGCTCTCACTCCCCACTGCCAGCCCTGCTCACGGTGTCACTTCTGTCCCCAAAACAGAAACTGCTTTCTGGGCACATCCTCTGGGGTTTGCTTGGCTGGCCCTTGAGGCCCTCAGAATTGGGGCCTCTACCCCAGGTGTGGAGAGTCCCCTCCTGCGGGCTGCATTTCTTTCCCCAGCCTCTGCCCCAGGCTGGCTTCTCCTCACCATCTTCCTACAGGTGACAACGGGGGGCAGCGCACACTCCCGCTCAGCGCCCCCATGGCTCCCCAGCGCTCTCAGGATAAACCCCGTGAGCACAGGCCTGCAGGTCCGGCCTCTGCAATTCTGTCTCCCTTCCTCTGCACCCCAGATCTAACCTAAGCTGGCCCCTCAACTCCTACTCCTCTGCTGACTCCAGACGATGTAACCCTTTTTCCAGAACACTCCCCCACCACCCTGTGGGGTCGGCAGCATTGCCTCCTTTTTACAAAACAGGATTCCACTTGGAGGCTGTCTGTGCACTGACCTCTGTGTCTTTGGGCTCCCTTTTTCACTCCAGTGGTGTGTGTTTCTGTCTCCTCCCAGAAGGGCGCTGTCTCGTTTACTGGGTGGCGCGGTAAGTCACGAAGTCAGGTGCGGCCGCCATTCAGCTCCTGTCCCTGTGAACGAGACTCCTCCAGAGACCTCATTCCTATTCCATTCAAATTCGTATTTCCTTTAATCCTTTATTGTCTAGGCTACTTCGCACCGCATCCTTGGGGCTCGTCCGCGGTGTGTGCTTTTCTTTTTGACGGGTGAGTAATATTCCATTTATGGATGGACCACATTCTGTTTGTCCATCATCCATCGACAGACCCTTGGGTTGCTCCCACCTTTTGGCCAGTGGGAGTCACGTGGCTGTGAATATGGCCCCACAAATACAGAGTCCCCGCTTTCAATTCACTGGGTATAGACCCAGGGAGGAATTGCTGGATCACAAGGTCATTCTTTGGGGGTTGGTTTCAGAGAGGGGCACGGTTTCGCAACTTGGCCAAGAGAATTCAGGGAAGATGTGCTAGAGGGGTTGGGAAAGTGTTTCTCTCTCTCTCTCTTTCTCTTTTTAAGTAGGCTCCCTGCCCAACCTAGTGATTGAACTCAGGACCCTGAGATGAAGAGTCACGTGCTCTAACAACACAACCAGCCAGAAGCCCCAGTATTTATTTGATGTGCAAAGATAGTCCTCTGCAAAGAGCTGCTGGAATTGGGGAGTCTGGAGTCTGTGAACCTGGGTGGGAAATAATCACGTGCTGATGGTTACTAACTGAGGTTAGCATTTCCCTCCTTTATGTAAGTGAGCAACAAACCCACCCAGGGCGCAGGTCTTGGTCACCAACAGTGTCACTGATGGCTTTAGCCCATGTTACTCTTCCTGGGGAAATTTCAGATTATCATTTAGACTCAAGTCATGGTAGTTCTTGAATCCACCATGAGATATTGTTTTTTAGTGTAGCATTAAGAAGCACACATATTAGCATATCACATTTAAACAATATGTTGACAACTTTATTTATTTATTTTTTTAAAGATTTATTTATTTATTTATTTGACAGAGAGAGATCACAAGTAGGCAGAGAGGCAGGCAGAGAGAGGAGAGGAGGAAGCAGGCTCCCTGCTGAGCAGAGAGCCCGATGCGGGACTCGATCCCAGGACCCTGAGATCATGACCCTAGCCGAAGGCAGCCACCCAGGCGCCCTGTTGACAACTTTAATGTAACTGATTTCCTTTGTAATCTTATGAATTTTACCTTCTGTGGTTTTTTGTTTGTTTGTTTGTTTTTAATTTATTTATTTGACAGAGATCACAAGCAGGCAGAGAAGCAGGCAGA
>NC_081567.1:3901837-3905954 GCF_022355385.1 Mustela nigripes
CAGCAGAGAGCCCGATGCGGGACTCGATCCCAGGACCCTGAGATCATGACCCTAGCCGAAGGCAGCCACCCAGGCGCCCTGTTGACAACTTTAATGTAACTGATTTCCTTTGTAATCTTATGAATTTTACCTTCTGTGGTTTTTTGTTTGTTTGTTTGTTTTTAATTTATTTATTTGACAGAGATCACAAGCAGGCAGAGAAGCAGGCAGAGAGAGAGAGAGAGAGAGAAGAAAGCAGGCTCCCTGCTGAGCAATGAGCCCGAGGTGGGGCTTGATCCCAGGACTTTAATGCTGGGATCATGACTGGAGTCGAAGGCAGAGGCTTTAACCCACTGAGCCACCCAGGCGCCCCTGACCTTATGTATTTAAATCATGATGCCGAGAAGGAGTTTATCAGTTGTCAAAAGCCTAGTCTAGATAATGTTAGGAAAATGATGTGATGTTTGGAGCCCTGGTAGCCATTTTTTTACTCTGAGGTGCTCAGCCTGATGGCAAAGCTGACTCAATAAGAATAGCAGAGGAGTGGGGGAAGTTCCAGGGTCCTTTCCCAGCTATTACCAGAATTAACCAACCCTGGAAACTCCCCTCTTTGGGACTTCTTGTCTCTTGCCATTAACTAATGGATTCGTTGTTTGGTGAGCTAAGTCAGGGCTTTCTTTTTCTTTCTGTCTTTTCTTAAAAAAAAAAAAAAAAGATTTTATTTATTTATTTGACAGAGATCATAGGAGGCAGAGAGAGAGAGGGAAGCGGGCTCCTCGCTGAGCAGAGAGCCCAAGCCGGCTCTCAGTGCCAGGACCCTGAGATCATGACCTCAGTCGAAGGCAGTTACTCAACCTTTGGAGCCACCCAGGCCTCCCTTTCTCTGTCAAATAAATAAATAAATAAATAAAATCTTGAAAAAAATCACAAGAAGGGAAAATACACCTAGCAAATCCACGTGTAAGTGGACACACACGGTTCAGACCCACGTCGCCCAGGGCAGGGCGAAGCAGGCAAAGGCGGCACCTCTGGAGACCTATGGGGAGGGTGTGAGTGATGGAGAGGGACCAGGAAGGGAAGCAGGACGGGGGCGCAGAGGCCAGACCATCAGGGACCCTGACTCGCTGGGCGCTGGGCCCTGGGGAGCCATGGGAGAGGTTTAAGTGAGAGGGGCCCCATCACACTTGCCTTCTCAGAAGCCACTTGAGCTGTCCTGGTGGACACCTTGGGGGCAGCTGTACTAGGGAGACACGCTTGTGACCCTTGTCCCCCCGCTCCCCTGAGCATCAGGAGTTGATCAGAACAGTGCGTAGGCCTCGCTGAACCAGGGAAGACAGACGCCTTGTTCCTTGCAGCTGACCCGGATGGGCTGTGTCCAGGCCCCGGCAGCAGTGGATGGCTACCCTGTTTGGTAGAAGGCGCCGAGGCCAGAGACGGGCCCGTCCCACTGAGGTTTTGCAGCGCGGGTCGGGGGGAGCCCTAAGGGGCGCTGGCCCTTCGGGACAGGGGTGGGGTGGTGGCCCGTGCTAGGAGACCAAGGCTCGCCACCAGCCAGGGGCCTCTACACGGCCAAGGAATCCAGGCCCACTCCTGGCAAGGATGTCTTGGCAGGAGCGAGGCTCTGCCCAGGGTGCTAATGCCCTCTTAATTAGCCAGGCTCTTGCCAGGCACCTGCCGCCGCAGCCTCACTCTGCAAAACACGCCTGGGCCTCAGGGCCAGAGCAGCATCTGCCCCCCTGGCAGGTGCGGCGTCCTGGCACTCCGAAAACGGCACATCCCTCCTTAAAGCTGGACTAGGGCCTTTTTCGTTCTGTCCAGGCCTCAGTGGCCCTGTCTGTAACCGGAAGGCGCAACAGCCAGAGACTGGCAGGGGTGTTGGCCAGGACAGGGTGAGGGGGCGATGGCCTCCTTGTGCCCGCCTCGGCTCTGTCCCTACAGTGCTGGGGGGCAGCCTGTGGCCTTGGATGGCACACGGGGTCCTGGAGTCCTGCCCTGGAGGGACGCAGGCCGTACCAGGCTGCCTCGAGGGGCCCCCTTCCACAGCAGAACAACGGAAGCCATTCACAGGCTCCGGCCTCCAGGCAGGTCATTTATGGAGGGCTGAGCCGGGGACATCTGGACGTCTGTGACGTGGACAGCGCCTCTGGCCCCTCACCGCCCCGGCCACACTCCCCTCTTTCTGAGGGACAGGAGGCCCAGTCCCCATCACGCAGCTCTGAGGATGCTGGCTCAGAGCTCCCAGGACAGCCTCATGCCCTGCCCTTTTGCGGACGACAGACCAAAGCTTCAAGGGGGCTGTGATGAGCCAGCGGAGCCCCAAGCCCCGGTCTCTGGGTGATAGTCAAAGAGAAGCTTTGGGTGGGGGAGTGGTTGGGGGTGGCGTGTGAGGTCTCCAGGGACTCCCTGGGTCTGGTGTGAGGCTGCCAAGCTGGGTGTGAAGGGGGAGCCCCGGGGGAGAGGTGTGAGGAGGCTGGGGGCTGGGGGCTGGGAGGCTGGGGAGGCTGTAGTGCCTGGAAGGAAGGGGTGTGACCCCTGCTCAAGGCAAGAGGGGGAGCAGCCCCCCCAGGAGGGAGTACCCGGGAGTTTGGGTCCTCATACTATCACACCTAGCGGCGTGATTTGGTTGTGTTCTTTTTTTCCCCCCAAAAGTGATGGGTTTTAAAAATTGGGGTAAAATTTACATAACATACAACTTACTGTTTTACAGTATATACTTCTAGGGCGCCCGGGTTGTTCAGTCGGTTAAGCGTCCAGCTTCGGCTCAGGTGGTGATCTCAGAGTCCCGGGATCGAGTCCCGCATCGGGCTCCCTGCTCAGTGGGGAGTCTGCTTCTCCCTCTCCCTCTGCCTGCTGCTCCCCCTTGCTGTGGTGGCTCTCTCTGTCAAAAAAATTAAAAAAAAATTTAAAAAATATATACTTCTGGGGCACCTGGGTGGCTCAGTGGGTTAAAGTCTCTGCCTTCAGCTCAGGTTATGATCCCAGGATCCTGGGATCCAGCCCCGAGTCGGGCTCTCTGCTCAGCAGGGAGTCTGCTTCCTCCTCTGTCTCTGCCTGCCTCTCCTCCTACTTGTGATCTCTGTTGTCAAATAAATAAATAAAATCTTAAAAAAAATATATATATATGTATATATATTTCTGTAGTATTAACTACATGCACCAGCACCTGTCCCTAACTCCAGAGCATTTCTCTCACCCCAGAAGGAACCCTGCACCCATCAGGCAGTTCCTCCCCATCCCCCAGCAACCACCCATCTGCCTTTTGTAGGGTGTGTCCCTTCATCTCATCTGGGAAACCGGGAAGATTCCCAGCTCATCAGAAGGTTAAAGCAGATAAAGTTCTCAGCACAATGCCTGGAGCTTTTATGAGAACGAATGCCTGCCTCCCCAACCAGACAGACCCTGTGCCCCACAAGGGCAGAGCCCAGCGAGAGGGTCCCCAGGAGCCGGTCAAACTAGCACCCAGCTCTCAGGCTGGGGAAGATTCCTGCCTTGAGGACCCCTGGGGGCCTGGGGTGTAGGAGGCACTGGATAGCCTGGCTCAGCTCAGGAAGGGGTAGAGGTGAGCCCACGACCGGTCCAGGCAGTCATTACTCCCGACCGAGCTGGGAGCGTCAGCCCTGTAGGAATTTCATGACTCTGCACATGTGTAAAGAGGTGGTATAGACAGCCCTGGAGAGTAGGAGGGGGTGCTCTTTGGGAAGGGTCACCAAGGGATGGAAGTAAGATGCAGAGAAAGAAGCTGAAGCCAAGACAAATATGTAAACAAGGCCCTCAGAAATAAAGCTATGCATTTCCGTATCTAATATCTATCACTATCTTCTATCCATCTATCATCTATCAACCTACTATCTATCTACCTATGCATCTGTTTATCTACCTATCCATCTATCATCCATCTTTCTACCTATCATTTATCAATCTATCCATCCACCATCCATCCACCCCCTATCATCTATCCCTCCAACCATCTATCTTCCCATCTATCATCTATCAATCTATTTATTCATCCATCCAACATCTATCTACCATCTTCTTTCCCCTACCTACCATCCATCCATCTATCTATCCACCCAACCACCCACCATCCATCATCTATCAACGTACCATCCATCCATCCATCCGTCCATCCATCCATCCA
>NC_081567.1:3906054-3950648 GCF_022355385.1 Mustela nigripes
TATCCATCTATCAACCTACAGTCCATCCATCCATCCATTCATCATTCATCAACCTACCATCCATCTATCCATCCATCCGTCCATCCATCCACTTATCCATCTATCAACCTACAGTCCATCCATCCATCCATTCATCATTCATCAACCTACCATCCATCTATCCAACCATCCGTCCATCCATCCATCCATCTATCCAACCATCCATCATCTCTGCACCTCTGTCTGCCTAACACATTTCCGAATCATCATAGAGAGGTCGGTGTGGTGGGCATTGGTCGGAACACCGGGAGGGCAGCCCTCTCACACAGAGCTATGGCACAGGTGAAAAGAGGGCTTTACAACGTCTCCCAGGTTTTATTATTGTCATGAAAAATAACACATACGTAAAAAACACTGAAGCATAGCGCACCCGCCTGTGCTCTCCCCGCCGGTGCAGAAATCACATTCCATCTATCCCCCCGCCCCCCGCCGCAACACACAACATTTTCTTGGAGGGGGGGCTGGGTATTTTATTTTTTATTTTTATTCTTGGTAGGTTTTTCCAAAGCCTTTTATTATGGAAATGTCCACAAACAGTTATTAAAGTAGAGATGATCATGCAGGGAGCCCTACGTATCCGCCACCCTGTCTGGAATATTGTAAGACAAACTCAGTTGTTCCTGCTGTTCCAAGTGCAGGACTTTCGGGAGGGAAGGTAAAGACATTTGGTTGCTGTTTCTAATAGGATGTTGTGCTGAGATTACATCTCCCTCGGCATTTTTCTGAGAAACTCTGCAGGTGTCATTACTCCCATCTGACAGGCAAGGAAGCTGAGGCACCAGAGGGAAGTAATTCACTGAAGGTCCCGTGGCAAGTATGCATCAGAGCCAGGATGTGAGGAGCGTCAGGGTCTACTCCTTGACTTCTGTGCCAGGTGCACCTTGGGATCTCGTCTCAGGAACCCCTGCTAGCTGTGGGTGGGCTCAGGGATCCCCCCCGAGGCTGCCAGGCTTGGGGAGAAGAGGTCTGGGTCTCTGTGAGTCAAGGTCCTCACCTGGGGAACTGGGTTTGGGGCCATCTGAGCAGCCCTTCCCAGTGGCCCCATTTCCCTCCCCCGATCAGGCACATGCCACAAGGTGGCCTGCCCAGGAGCCACTCAGGTCTGGTTCCCGCCATGTCCTCCTTCCAGGGCAGCTCAGGTGGCACCTGGGCTCCCGTGGGGCCCGGGGACACAGTGACCGTGTTCCTGTCCTTCCCCTGCGTGACCTGAGGCAGGGTCTGCCGACAGCACCGTGTGACTGTGCTGGACACAGAGGTGCCCAGTGTAACCAAAACATTGGCAGGGAGAAGGCCAGTGGAGGGCACACAACATGGGGACAAAGCAGCAGGTGACTTTTGAAATGCTCTTTTGCTCAACTTGCCTGAGATTTTGTGCCTGTATTGGCTTCCCAATATAATTGATTATCATAATAAATATCTTTTTTAAAAAAAGATTTTATTTATTTATTTGACAGACAGAGATCACAAGTAGGCAGAGAGGCAGGCAGAGAGAGAGAGAGGAAGGGAAGCAGCCTCCCTGCTGAGCAGAGAGCCGGATGTGGGGCTCGATCCCAGGACCCTGGGATCATGACCTGAGCTGAAGGTAGAGGCTTAACCCACTGAGCCACCCAGGCGCCCCAGTAATAAATATCTTTTTTTTTTTTAAAGGTTTTGTTTATTTATTTGACAGACAGAGATCACAAGTAGGCAGAGAGAGAGAGAGAGGAGGAAGCAGGCTCCCGCTGAGCAGAGAGCCCAATGCGGGGCTTGATCCCAGAACCCTGGGATCATGACCGGAGCTGAAGGCAGAGGCTTTAACCTGCTGAGCCACCCAGGCGCCCCAGTAATAAATATCTTTTAAAGCCAAGAAGCTTCCGGGTGCCTAGCTGGCTCCGTCAACAGAGGCATGCGACTTTCAATCTCAAGGTGGTGAGTTCGGGCCTCATGTTGGGTGTTGAGATTACTTATTTAAAAAAAAAAAGAGAGGCTTCCCTCTTACCCCATCCAAGGCTCTTTGGTCATGAGATCCAGACATGTGGTTGTTTGCCCACTCCATAGGACACCCTCGCTCCTGGCAGCTTCATTGGGCCAGGGCTTCCTCACTTCCAAATCTCCAGGCAAGCTAGTGCACGGCACATACATACCACCCGCATTGGCACTGGACAGAGGATGAAGTGAGCTCCCCATTACCAGAGGCATTCAAAGCAAGACTGGACAGCCTTCATTTTCTTACACGGTACACAGGGCATGGTCGGGCAAGGAGATGCACAAAAACATGCCGGTGTGTGGTTGAGGACTACACTGTTGGGAGGGGGGCCTGGCCAAAGCAAGGCATCCACCGCAACAATCCAAATGTCCATCCATACGGTGCCGGGTAAACAAACACGGCCCACAGTGCTGTGGAATGTTCTAGAACAGGAAAGAAGAACAAGGAAGCCACTTTTGTACTGAAGCCCAAATGGCGTTAAGATAACCAAGTAAGAGGCGGCTGGCTGGCTCATTCCGGAGAGCACGCGCCTCTTGATCCCTGGGGTCATGAGTTTGAGTCCCATGGTGGTTGTCTTAAAAAAGAAAAAAAAAAAAAAGAATAAAAAGATATATCAAGTGACAGAAGAATAGCAAATAATGGAGAGAAGACTACAAAGGCAGTTGCTCGCCTTTGTGTGAAGACAGGGACGCGTAAGTGACAAATCTAACTGCTGATGATGACAAGGGCCACTTTAAGTTTTTGATTATTTGAGTCATGGAACCTATCATCTATTCAGGGAAAAAAAAAGCAACTTAAATACTAGTAACTTAGTTCCACATCCATCGAAATTCACCTCAGTGCTTCCTATACTGACCCCAGTAACCCCAGCAACCTGCAGGCTCGATTTTGGTCACTGGGACTGTCCTTGTCCTGTGGGCAGGTCCCCGGGGGGGCCTTCCTCCTCCTCCTACCTCTGCCCTTTGCAACATTCAATTTTAATTTATCCAACAAATAGGCACAAGGCTCTGAGTTCTGATGGATCCTAAAGGCTTCCCACGACTCTGCCTTCGCTTCACTGCAGGACTAGGGTCCTGGGGATTCCTGGGGACTCTGGGGGCCAGAGAAGATCCGTCTGTGTCCCCAGGATCCTCCTGTCCATGTTGTTAGTGAACAATAAAACAGCGATGTTTGCTGCGCACTGACCACATGCCAGGCACTGTCTCCTAGGTGCCTAATGAGCCACCAACTTTAGCTTCTACTGTCCTTCTCGGCATTTCTGCTGGTGCAGGTGCTGTCACCATGACCCCTTCAGAGAGGGCAAAGCCGAGAGCCAGAGATGTGCATTTGAACCCAGACTGTTGCAAACCCATCTGGACTCTGGACTTGCCAGTCTTTCTTTCTTTCTTTTTTAAAAAGATTTTACTTAATTATTTGTCAGAGAGAGAGAGAGAGCGAGCACAGGCAGACAGAGTGGCAGGCAGAGACAGAGAGAGAAGCAGGCTCAAGGAGCCAGATGTGGGACGGGATCCCAGGACACTGGGATCATGACCTGAGCGGAAGGCAGACGCTTAACCAACTGAGCCACCCAGGCTTCCCGACTTGCCAGTCTTTCTAGACTGGCATCGCCTGGGAAGGAGTGGACCCTTCCCCACCTCTGATCTGATTGAGGGGCAGGAGCCCTTCCTGGCCTCCAGGCTGTAGAGCTGTAGGAGGGGCCTTTTGGCCAGAGCAGGGGCAGGGAACTGCAGACCAGAGGGAGGGGCCACCCATTCCTGATTCCAATAGGCGAGTCTCAGCATCCTCCAGTCCCCCTGCCAGCACCAAGCTGGGCAGCACACAGCCTTCTGGAAACGCCTACAACTATTCATCCGCCTTTCCTTTGAGCCTTGGAGGAGGTTGGCCAGAGGTCTGGGGTCTTTCTAATTAGATGCCCGGCTTCCAGGGGACTGGAAGGGCTCCTGAGGGTGGACAGGAACAGTGTCTGAGCTCCATGCCCCCAGGGACACTGAGACCCTCCTGAGATGGGGGATTTGTATCTCTTCTACAACAATGGAAGCTCAGAGAGTTTAGGCAACTTGCCTGAAGTCACAGAGCCAGGGAGATCCTGGGTTTCAAGCCTAAGGGATAACCTCAAAATGAGAAATTTTTGATGTTCCGGCTCTTGAGGGATGGGTTTCGTGGGGCAGGAGGATATGGTCACTGCCTGCCTGGGGTTCTAGGCCCTGCCAGGAAACACATTTGAGCCACAACGGTGAGAAGGTGATGCCATCTTGCCCTGGAAGATTTAAAAAAAAAAAATAAAAAATCCCTGGAGGTGCTTGCCTGGGGGCAGACACAGCCCAGACCAACCAGCTGGGGAGCCAGTTCAGGGCTCCATGCCTTTGGCCAGGAGACCTTGTGGGCAGCTTGTGGTCATGCTGGCATTCCACGAGCTTGCTTGGCATGTGGGGAATGTCCCAGCAAAAGTCCTGGCCTTAGAAAAGGGAAGTGTTCCTAGAAGGGGGAGGACGTGGCAGGGTGGCGGTGAAGGGCCTGCGGGGAGTGTCCCCTTCGAGGGAGAATGGTACGAGTTGGGGTCCTGAAGGAGGAGGGCTTCGACCAGTTCAGCCACCTAGAAAGTGGGAGCCTGGGGGTATACATTGAAGGGCACACTGGTCCTGGAGCCCCCAGCCCGCCCATGCCCTTCAGACTGTGGGGCCAGGAGAGGGTCCCACCTCTGAGCAGCCCACCCCACCGCCAGAACCCTGAGTCTTCTGCAACCCCAGAATGGGAACAGCAGTCCCTTGTCTCTGCCACTACCTTGAAGAACTATTTTGGGCCAGCATGGCGGAGTGCTTGGTCTGAGGGCAGGGTCTGGGTGGCCTGCAGGGAAGTGTCTTACAAGGCCTGAGTTGGGTGAGTTGGGGTCTGTGGGCCCTTCCCCCAGCTCCTGTCCCGCCCCATGCCTCTTTGGCTCACCCGCCCCTGCGCCGCGGGGGTGAGTGCACCCTCCCTCCTTTAAAGCTCTGCTTCTAAGGCCACCTCCTCCGAGCAGCCTCCGGTCCGCCCCCACCCAGTATAGATATGTTCTGCGGTCTCTGCGGTCTCTGTCACAGCCTCAAACCCTTCCTCCCCGCTAGGCTTAGAACGGGGAGGACTCCGACCGGTCCCGAGCTCCGGGTGGGTCCTCAGGCTACGGCGCTGCGGGGGTGGGACCCTGGCACTGGGGGGCGCGAGCTGGGGGCGCTTCAGAGGGCGGCCGTGCAGAACTGGGGGAACGCGGAGAGCCCAGCAGCCATCCGCTCCCCTTGAGTCCCCGCGCCGCGCGCTCCCTGAGCCCCCTCCCCTGCCGAGCCCCGGGGCGGGGCGGGGGCGGGGCCCCGCGACGCTGACGTCACCGCGCCTAGAAAGGGGCCCGCGCGCCGCGGGCCGGCTTTGTGGAGCGCTGCGGAGGGTGCGCGCCGGGCCGCGGTCTCGAACAAAGGAGCAGGGCGCCGCCGCGGGGACCCGCCACCGACCTCCCGGGCCGCGCCGGGGCCCTCCCGCTCGCCGCCACCATGACCGCCAACGGCACTGCTGAGGCCGTGCAGATCCAGTTCGGCCTCATCAACTGCGGCAACAAGTACCTGACGGCAGAGGCGTTCGGGTTCAAGGTGAACGCGTCGGCCAGCAGCCTGAAGAAGAAGCAGATCTGGACGCTGGAGCAGCCGCCTGACGAGGCGGGCAGCGCGGCTGTGTGCCTGCGCAGCCACCTGGGCCGCTACCTGGCGGCGGACAAGGACGGCAATGTGACCTGCGAGCGCGAAGTGCCCGGCCCCGACTGCCGCTTTCTCATCGTGGCGCACGACGACGGCCGCTGGTCCCTGCAATCCGAGGTGCACCGGCGCTACTTCGGCGGCACCGAGGACCGCCTGTCGTGCTTCGCGCAGACCGTGTCGCCGGCTGAGAAGTGGAGCGTGCACATCGCCATGCACCCGCAGGTCAACATCTACAGCCTGACCCGCAAGCGCTACGCGCACCTGAGCGCGCGGCCGGCGGACGAGATCGCGGTGGACCGCGACGTGCCCTGGGGCGTCGACTCGCTCATCACGCTGGCCTTCCAGGACCAGCGCTACAGCGTGCAGACCGCTGACCACCGCTTCCTGCGCCACGACGGGCGCCTGGTGGCGCGCCCCGAGCCCGCCACTGGCTACACGCTAGAGTTCCGTTCCGGCAAGGTGGCCTTCCGCGACTGCGAGGGCCGCTACCTGGCGCCGTCGGGCCCCAGCGGCACGCTCAAGGCGGGCAAGGCCACCAAGGTGGGCAAGGACGAGCTCTTCGCCCTGGAGCAGAGCTGCGCTCAGGTCGTGCTGCAGGCGGCCAACGAGAGGAACGTGTCCACGCGCCAGGGTGAGTGGGGACGCCGCCCCCCTCCTCTCCGGGTCGGTGCACAAAGCGCACCCCACCCCCGTACCTCCGGCCTCCCGCCCTTTCTCACCCGCGGCGCTGCTACAGTCCCTAGCGACGCCGGGTGCGCCCTCGCTAGGCGCGCTGGCCACCCCGCCTTGTCGCGGGACGTGCGCTCGGGCCCGGAGGAGGGGGCGAGGGGTGGGGCCATGCCCATCCTTGGGCGCCGCTGCACCCTCCTAGCCGGCGTTGGGGTTTCGGCTCCCTGGGTCCCCGCGTAGGCGCCGCCCTATGTGCCACCCACCGAACCCCCGCCTGGGACTCCCCTTGCGCGCGGGTTCCGCGGATGGCCCGGCCCAGCCCTGGGTTGGGGAGAACGCCCCTCCCCCCTTTCCTTGTGCCCCTCCCTAATCAGCCGGCCTGTAGCTCAGGGGCGGAGGCGAGGGTCGCTCTGCGAGCGGGGCTCACCCCCACCCCTCACGAACCTCCCAGCGCTTGCGGGGTGGGGGAGCCTTTGATCTCCGTAGGGTGCGCTTCCACCTTCCAGCCCTCCGGGCCTTTCTGTACCTCCACTTGCAGCCTCGAGGGGTCGGCCTCTGCTGGGGGGCTGCGTCCGGAGTGTCTGCCCTTCCCCCCCAGCCCCTCCTCCCGCGCCTGCCCCGCGCACGAGGCCGCGGCCTTTGTGAGCAGGGGGGCGGGCTCCTCCAGAGGGCCCTCCCTCGCCCCCTTTGTCCTGCTCGGTCTCTGCAGATGGGAAAACCAGATGCGGAGGGGCGGGGGAAGGGATCGGTTTTCTGCGGGAACCCCCTCCTGAGGACCCCCCGCGCCGTCTCCGGCCTAGTGCCCGGGTCCGGAGCTTTCCCTGGAGGTGGCCTCCCTCCTCGCGCCCCGGTCCTGGGACGGCGTGGCGCGGATGGCGCCCTGCCAGGCACCCCGCCCTGCGCCCGCAAGTCTCGTTCGGGTCTGTTGCGCTCTGCCCTGCGGGCGTTGGGAGGGCGGACTGAGCGTGAGCCCGGAGACCCTAGCCCGGCTCCCTCGGGAAGCCCCTTCCCTCGAGTGAACCCAACCCCAAGTGTCCCGTCCGGAACAATTGACTGCAACTCGCTTGGTCCTTTCCCGGGCCTCCCGCTGGCCTGGCCATTTCCTACCGGCCTGCGCGCCAGAAGTGAGCCCCTCTCTTTCCCTTCTTAGAGTCTCCCCCTGGGCGGATTCTCTTCCTTCTGGCGCCCTCGTTCCTCCTTTGGCAAGGAAGCCAGTTGATTCTTTGCAGCCGGAGGCCCCGCTGGAGAGACCTGTGGGGGTCCTGCTCTGCTGAATGGGAAGTTGGGCCCCAGCCTCTGGAGATGGCTGGATGGGAGCCCAATCAGTGTCGTGCTCCCGGTGGAGTGGACTTCCCTGCCTTCATCCTGAAGGCCACCCTCCTGACTGTGGGCGGGGTCTTGTGGAGCTGGGGCTTACAGCCCCCTGGCACTGGGGTCCGGTCTGATGGGGTAATGGCTGTTTTGTGCCTCAGTTTGCTGATTGATTTGGGCAGTATTGTCTCCATTGGATGAGCCTGTTTGCCTCAGAGAGGTGAAGCCATTTGCTCAAGGTCACACAGCAAGTAAGCAACTCGAAGAACTGGGTCTGTTTGATTACAGAATAGGCTCTTTTCTGACCCCCCCCCCCCAACCACCACCAGGCCTCCCAGCCTCCAGGGCACAGTGGCCTCCCCCCTCCCCCCACAGTGTAGGTGGGGCAGGACTCCTCACCTGTTCAGCAAAACTTGAGCCTCTCCTACCAGGTGAGACATGGTCATTGGTGAACGAATGAGTATATGTGCCCGGACCCTTCCCTTTTGTAGCTGATGTTCTTCTTGGGACATGATCAGCATCCCAGAGGTGTCACACAGAGGCCTAGGTGTCCAGAAGGTACATCAAGATCTCAGATTAGACTGCGGGGTGGGGGAGACACTTCCGAAGAGGACCCTGGAGCTGACCTGAAGGATGAATACAAGGTGGCATGTATCAGGCATGTGGAACAGGGTTGCAGGCAAAAAAGACACAGCTTGTGTAAAGGCCCTGAGGCACGGAGGAGCAGAAAGCCCATTATGGCTGAGTAAGAGCCTGTGAGGTTGGTAGGTGGGACTGGAACCGCAGGTGGGGCCGCAGGACCCACGGTGGGCACTCACCCCTGCAGGGAGGCCGCGTCCTTGCTGGGCTGCACCCAGTGCCTTCCTTGGGGAAGACGAGGAGGAGCGGGTGGACCTGGCCCTGAGGGTCAGGGATCTCATGACTTCCTCTTGAGGGGAAGAGCAGAGCGAGTCTGGGCAGATGCCCTCTCCTCTTTATTAGCCCTTGCTGGAAGTGTCACTGTGTGATTCAGGCTGATGGGGCAGGGGTGAGTCTGAAATTGAGCCAGAAGTGTTGGCTCATCTCTGAGTTTAAAGGTACGAAGAACTGGGGGAGGAGTCTTTGGGGGCTGAGATTGGGACTCTTTGGGCCTTGGATCTAGGGGTCCTCCTCTTGTTCTCATGTTAACTGACCCCAAGGCTTCCCGGTGGGATGGAAGCTGCTGTGTGGTTGGGGGCGTGTCTCAGAGGCCATTTTGGACAGGCCTGCGTGGCAGAGGAGGCGGTGTCTGTATTTCTGACACATGTTGGGAAAAGCCAGCCAGGGAGGAGGAGGCTCCTGAGCTTAGCTGGCGGGGGGATGTGAATCATGCCCACAGGCTTGCACAGGCCTGCCTGGCGGGGGTGCGGTGCTCCCTGCTGACACTGCAACCTGCTCTCTGGCCTCAGTTTCCCCATCTATAAAGGGCTGGCGTGGGCTCATTCTCTGAGCCAGGGTTTGTTTCTGGGAAGGGGGTCATCTCAGCCACCAGGGAGCGGGGTCCCGGTGTCCGGGGACTGATGTGCTAGGTGGGTGGAATCTGTCCATCCCAGGGCCTCAGAAATGGGGTAGCTGTGACCACGTCACTGGTGAGGGCCCTGGCTTGGGCAGGGATGAAGGATGGCAGGGTGGCTGGGTGAATGGCACTTTCCAGCCAGGTGGGGTGTCTTCCGCCCCCAGTACTCCTTGGAAGTCTTACCCGCCCTGGACGTCAGGCCCACATTTCCCACTTGGTCTCAGCCTCCTTGCCCTGGGGGTCCATGCTCAGGTTGTGCACTGTCCCAGCCACTCAGAGGCCAGGCTTGGCTGGTCGCCTGAGAAAAGGGCTGGTCAGGCTGGGTTTTGCAGGATGTGTAAGAGCTCTCCCTAAGAGCCAGGGCATTTGAGGTCATCCTTGGGCAAGGTTGGAGGATGGATCTGAGGTGGTCACCTAGTAGAAAGAGGGCAGGGGGAGGGGAGGCCACAGAAGCTTCCAGGCTCCTTCCCCTAAACTGAATGGGGTGGTGGGGGTTGCCTCTTTTGGACCAGCCAGGGTAATTTGGGAACTGCCAAGGCTGAGGGGGATGGAATGTCCTGTCTGAGCCACCATAGGGAATAGCTCAGAGGCTTGGGACAGGAAAAGCCATGAGGCAGAGGGACAGGCAGGGCGGGGGATGTTGGGGTGGGGGGAGGCAGGAGATGAGCTTCTCCCAGCCCCGCATCTGCCTCTCCGGGGCTCCTACGGGCCTGTGACTCAGTGCCGCTGCTGCAGCTGATGAAAAGAAAAATCCCAAAGAAAACCCTGTTCCCATAGTAACCCAGCTCTAATTAGAGACTCCAAGGCCAAGTGGGGCCTTTCCCGTCTGGGCAGGGCCTTGGAGCCAGGAAGGGCCCTGCAGGATGTTGGGAAGAGGAGACACCCCCCACTCCCACCCCCGCTGCCGTACTTCTTCCTGTTGGGGTCCGAAGACCTGGTGTCAGCTTGATACTAGGGCCCTGAATCCTTCCACCCTCCTGGCAGAGTGGACAGACCCTTTCGATAGACAGGGAGACAGGCTGAGTGAGGGGAAGGCACTTTGGGTGCCTACTTTGGGCGGCACCCTGGCTGGCCCAAGTCGTTCCATCAGACCACGTCCAGGACTGGATACGGGCAGCGCATGGGGTCTGAGCAGCCCAGCAGATGGCCTCGGCTGTGTGGCCCTTGGGTGGATCTTCCCTTTGTTTTAATGTGGGAAGAGTAGGTCAGTATGGATTTTTTGGAGCACAGGGCTGCCCCTGGCTAAGTCTCCCTGAGAAGGAGCCTCCTGACTCCTGCGTAACCTCTGGCTAGAGGTTGGACTTCTAATCTAGGTCCCTTTCCTCCTGCCTCTTTTGCCCTGTTTTCTGGAGATCCCCTTCTGTCCTGTCTGCTGCTGGATTACGCCTGAGGAGGACGTAATCCTGTCTCTCCCCTCCTTCTGGTCAGCCAGCACACCCCACATTGGGCAGGTGGTACCAGGGGCTGGGGTGGGCTGGCTTATAGAGTGGGGCATGTCCACCAGCTTTTGGGGACTCTGGCCTCACGTTGTGCTCCCCAGAGTGGCCTTAGGATGGTCCTATTCTTTTTTTTTTTTTTTAAGATTTTATTTATTTGACAGAGCGAGACCACAAGTAGGCAGAGAGGCAGGCAGAAAGAGAGAGGAGGAAGCAGGCTCCCCGCCAAGCAGAGAGCCCGATGTGGGACTCGATCCCAGGACCCTGAGATCATGACCTGAGCTGAAGGCAGAGGCTTAACCCACTGAGCCACCCAGGCGCCCAGGATGGTCCTATTTATTCTTGGTGGCTCGGCTACCCAGGGGGCCCAGTCCCTGTTGACCTTCATCGTCTCTGGGGGTGTGATGGTGGGTCTGGGTCACCGCCTGCCTCCTAGCAGTCAGCAGATCCTTGAGATCAGGGCTAAGAGGGCCCAGCAGGCCTGGAGGCTTGAGCCCAAGGGGTTTTGAGAGGAGCTATTCAGGACCCTGGGTCTGCCAGTCCATAGAGAGAACACGGAGGTGGAGGCCGGAGTTTGCCCACGTCCCCTCCGGAGGCTTACCAGCACTTACCAGTTTCTCTCTGGGTGACCTTGGGCAAGGACATAGCACCTCTGGCTCATTCTCCTCCTTGAAGTGGAGGTGAAGGTCTCCACCCCCTGGTGCTGATGGGGGTTAAGACAGGCTCATACCCGGGCACCTGGGTGGCTCAGTGGGTTAAGCCGCTGCCTTCGGCTCAGGTCATGATCTCAGGGTCCTGGGATCGAGTCCCGCATCGGGCTCTCTGCTCAGCAGGGAGCCTGCTTCCCTCTCTCTCTCTCTGCCTGCCTCTCTGTCTACTGTGATCTTTCTCTGTCAAATAAATAAATAAAATCTTTAAAAAAAAAAAAAAAAGACAGGCTCATACCCTTAGATCCTCCACTTGGTGGAGAACTACATGTGGGTTCTGGGCAGGGAACCGGGGCTCCCCCATCCGCCAGCTTCCATCTGCTTCTCTGAAGGGCCGCCTGCCACCTCCCACTGTGATCCCATCTTCCTAAAGGTGTCCAGACGCAAATGGTGACCCACTTTCGAGCCCCGAGACTGGATGTCCAGCAGAGTGGGCGGACGTCCCTGCTGTTGTGGTTCTTAGAACCCAGGCGTTTGGGGAATGTGAATTTGTTCTGCTGGAACGAAATAGCCTATTTCCAGGTTGTTAGCTGGAAGAGGTTCACTACACAGGTGGGGCCCCAGAGATCAGCCGCTGGGCAGCAGCGCACGGAAGCACGGAAGCGCGGAAGCCCCCTCTGTCACATCAGGTGATTTAGGGACAGGGAAATGTGTGTGAGCAGTGTTGCCTAGATCATTTGCAACTCAAGATCTGTGGCACGCGTGGTAGTGAAAATACGTGTGTCTGCACCGGGGAAATGGCGAGGAGGGTGTGTCCACCTCGCAGTGTGTTCTGGGGGTGCCGGTGCGGTGGGCATGGGGGTATGTGTGACTCCCCCGCCCCCGAGAGAGAGAGAGCAAGGCCAGGCCGGGCAGAGGGAGAGGAGAGAGAATCTCAAGCAGACTCCAAGCTCAATGCGGAGACCCGGGACTTGATCTCATGACTCTCGAGATTATGAACTGAGCCAAAATCAAGAGTCTGGCGCTTAAACTGCTGAGCCACCCCGGTGCCCCTGTGTGACTCCCTTTTTATGCATTTATGAGTTTTATAAATTTTCTGAAATGAGTGTGTGATATTACGTTTCATTCCTAACTTTTACACACATATGGGCGCAGGAAGGATATAATCTATCGATTTCCCCCAAACGCAGTATTCTGCCGTCTAGCTCCATCTGTCCCTGTAGTCCCTGGTTTTGATTGTATTTAAAGCAAATCCCTGACATCAAGGCATTTCATCGCAAGATATTTGTGGGTCTCTGAAAGATGAGGCCATTTTCTTACATAACTAGTATATGATTAACAATAATTAATCCTTAGTATTTAATCCCGGGCCACATTAAGATTCTCCCGATTGGTTCTAGAAGGTCTTTGCGCAGACGGTTTGTTGGAAGGTGTTCTAGCATCGGAGAAAATGATGTTGAGGGCGGGTGGAGTCGGCCGCCTGGGGTCCCGGGTCTTGCCCCCTGATGTGGAGACCGAGGTGATGTGTGAGGGCAGGGCTGTGGTTCGGGGTGGGGTGGGGGTCCCCGTGCCAGTCGGAAGTTCTCCCCGCAGGTATGGATCTGTCAGCCAATCAGGACGAGGAGACCGACCAAGAGACCTTCCAGCTGGAGATTGACCGTGACACCAAAAAGTGCGCCTTCCGCACCCACACGGGCAAGTACTGGACGCTGACGGCCACTGGGGGCGTGCAGTCCACAGCCTCCACCAAGTGAGTGTCCCACCACGCCCAGGCTGGCCCTTCCCGGGGGTCGGGGGACCGGGGGCAGCCCCGCCTGACCCATCTTGCCACCCCCAGGAACGCCAGCTGCTATTTCGACATCGAGTGGCGTGATCGGCGGATCACACTGCGTGCGTCCAATGGCAAGTTCGTGACAGCCAAGAAGAACGGGCAGCTGGCTGCCTCGGTGGAGACAGCAGGTAGCCACCTGTGGGTGCACCCCCGTCCCAGGTTCTCTGGGGGTTCTGCCCACCTCATCGCCGCTCACCAAACCGCCCCCTCCCCACGCCCCCGCCACCCCAGGGCTGACATGCTGGGCGACCCCAGACTCCCTGCTCTCCCTCTCTGAGCCGCGCCTCGATCATCCCACTCACCGCCCTTCCCCTTTCCTGGGACAGGGGACTCGGAGCTCTTCCTCATGAAGCTCATCAACCGTCCCATCATTGTGTTCCGTGGGGAGCATGGCTTCATCGGCTGCCGCAAGGTCACGGGCACCCTGGATGCCAACCGCTCCAGCTATGATGTCTTCCAGCTGGAGTTCAATGACGGTGCCTACAACATCAAAGGTAGGTTCTGAGGGGTGGTAGCTCCAGGGGGGCGCGGGGGCCCACGTGGCCACACAGGGATTGAAGCGCCCTTGTCCCACATTGGGGCTCAGCCTGGCCACCCTGTGACTTGGCTCTGGGGACAAACATCCTGTGGCCACCAGGCCCCTTCTTCTCTTCTCTTGTATAGGAGGGAGAACCCACACCTACACACTCTTGTGTAGGGGGAGGAGGGCAGAGAGGGAAAGAGGATTCTGGGAACGGTGGACAGGGAAGGTGTCCCACACCTGAGTTATGGGACTTAAAGTCCTGGTGGGGGGAAAAGACTCAGACCTCCCTCCAGCAGGGGTGGGAGGCGTGGGTGGGCATCCCACAGAATGCACCCCAACTCCAGAGGCCCATGATGGCAGGGTGGGGAGCTGGCCAAGGGGGAGGCCTGATGGGTCTCGCTCCCCCAGACTCCACAGGCAAGTACTGGACAGTGGGCAGTGACTCGTCGGTCACCAGCAGCAGCGACACCCCCGTGGACTTCTTCTTCGAATTCTGTGACTACAACAAGGTGGCCATCAAGGTGGGCGGGCGCTACCTGAAGGGGGACCACGCGGGGGTCCTGAAGGCCTGCGCCGAGACCATCGAGCCAGCCACCCTCTGGGAGTACTAGCCCGCCACCCAGCGTCCTGTCCCTGCCCTGCCCAGACCCTTCTGCTAATAACTCTCTTCTCCAGGCGGGCTCTGGCGTGGTGGCGAGCCCCTTGCCTTTCAAACTGGAAACCCAGAGAAAACGGTGCCCCCCCCACCTGTTGCCCCGTGCCTGGTCCTTGGAGGGATCTCAGACCCCTCTGCCCTCTCTTCTCTGCTATGGGCGAGGCTGGCAGCCCTTTCTTCTGACCTCAGATGACTCTGAGCCTTACTTCCCCAAAGTGGCCGAGGAGAGTGGGGGAGCTCGGAGGCCTTCCCGGGCCCCTGGGCCTGCTGGGGTAACTGGAAATTCCTGCCCCCTCCCAAAAGCCTCTGCCCACCCCACTTCCCCGGAACTGGGTGCCTGCCCCCAGCCTATCACCCCGCCCCCGCCCGGCGCACCGCCCCTGCGTCAGGGGAAGGCCGCAGGAAGGGGAGGGGTGACACTGGCATGTACCCGCAGCTCGCCCCTCTGCACCCAGTGGGCCTGCCCACCGCACACCCCGTCCTGGCCTGACTGGAAGCAGAAAATGACCAAATCAGTATTTTTTATTTTTTTTTTTTTAAACGAGGCATTATTGCTGGAGGTATGCAGGCCAGCCTGGTGGCAGCCCCGAGTGATCTTCAAGGGGGTCTTGTGGGGGAATCTTGAAACCGCATCTCTGGGCATCGGTGCCCTCCTTATCTGCTAGCTGTGGGGGCGCACGGTGCTTTCCTGAATCTAGAACCTGTCCCCACCTCCTCGGGGGCCCTTGGCGGCACCCCCCCCCCCCGCCTGCCCAGGCTTGTGTCCCCATCTGGTTGGTGCTGAGCCCCTCACCGCCTCAGCCAGAGCCCCCGGTGTGATCGGTGCTCCCTGTCCGACTGGACTCCTCGGGTCTCGGGGTGGGATGAAGCTGGGCGTCGCCCTCCACCGGGAGCCCCACGGGGAGGCTCCAGGCCCCTGGCTCCCAGCCCTGCCCCTGCCAGCCCTGCTCCCCTCGACCAGTTCATCTCTGCCATGCATCTCACTCTGGGTGTCTTGGTCTTTTATTTTTTGTAAGTGTCATTTGTATAACTAAATGCCCATGATAGTAGCTTCAGACTGGAAAAGCAAAATAAAATAATGCGAGTGTGCAGCCCTCAGCTGGCCTGTGTATGTCTTGGGGATGCAGGGGTGTGGGTCGAGGGTCCTGTGGATGCTCTGAGCTCCGGGACATCTCTTGGAGTGGAGGAGGTCTCTGCTAGGGGTGGACTCTGACCCCAGAGACCAGCCTGGGGCCGCCAGTGTCCCAAGGGCATAGTGGGATCTCCCACTCCCATTCAGGTGGCTGAATCTGGTCCCACAACTTCCCTTCTCCAATATCTATCTGGAGGCCTGGAAACAGGCATGCACTTGGGCTGGGCCCGTGCACTGCATGATTGTGTGCATAGGAGGTAGAGAGCGAGGTAGCATGATGGCACAGATCCAGCTTCCTCCTCCTGCCTCCACGGATGCACCTTGATGGGGCTCTCTTCACACATTACAAGAGACCCCAAGCACACCCCCAAACACGAGGCTCAGGTTCCCCAGGGGCTGGGATTGCGTGGTCCAAGGAATCCCCTGAGGACGGCACAGAGAACGGTGCAGATCCTGGGAGGGGTCTGTTGGTTGGGCTAAGCTCCTTCAAAGCAGGACCCCTGGCCTCAGCCCTGGGAGCTGGGGGGCCCGTCCCCATCTGGCAGACCTCCATGTGGCCAGCCCTCCAGGGACTGCAGGATCTCATTAAGCCAGAGCTGCCAGAGGGGTTAGCGCTCTTCCACCTTATAGAGGAGGAGACCGAGGTTCAGAGTGGCAAGGCCTGGCGGGTATAGCGATAAGCAGATGGTGACTGAGGACGATTGAGGACATCCTGGGGTGTGGCTCTTTTGCCCCCGCCTTGCTGCCCCAGTGGTCAGGGAAACTGCTGATTGGCTGCTGGTGTCGAAACCAGGATGCCTGTGCTGTGGTTGGTGGTCCCTGGAGGCGGGAGTCTCGAGATCGACAAGGGCAGATGGCGCCACAAAAGGCTGTTGGGGCTCCAGTGGGGTCCTGGCGACCAATCCCCCACCCCTGTTAAAGCCAGGCTGGAAGCCAGAGAAGTCTCGGTGATGTGGAAGGAACAGATGAATTGGTCGGAGCCAAGACCTTCCAGACCGTGGTGGAAGGGGGGAGGCACACTGAAAGGGGTAGCAGGGGGGCAGGTGGGCCGCTGGACATGGTTTCCTGCGATGCCTGGGAGGGCAGGAAAGAACTGCCCTGGAATGACCCCGGGGTCCCCTGGCCGAATCCGAGCCTGGTCTGAGCCAGGCGAGCTACGCGTAAGTTGTGGATTCCATTTGTTCTGCAAAAATGGGCCCCTGCTACGTGGCTGAGCTTTCTGGGGGGGCTGCTGGCTACAGTGTACTTGGGGAGCTGATCACAACCAGGGAAAGAGGACAGTACAAGGGATGGGAAGGTCAGTCTGGGTAGAGGGAACAGCATAAGCAAAGGCCCTACGGGAGAGATGGGACAGAGCCTCCTTGGATGGTGGTTGGAGACTTGGTTTGAGCAAACGAAGCTGGTTGCCTCCACCGGGGTGCCCACTCCCCTCCATTCGCCCAGACCCATACTGGCAGGTCTTCCTTGCCTCCAGCTGTGAAGGTGGGTCCCCTCCAAGCCTGCCATGGAGGGTGAGCAAAAGTTCAGCCTTTCATTGCACAGATGGGGAAACTGAGACCAGCAGATGCCCAGTGAGCCTGAGCAGGGGCAGTGGAGCCGAGTTCCAAGTCACAGTTAGTTGTGAGCCCCAAAGATCATGATTGAAGGAAAAATGTTCCATGAAATTGAAAAAAAGGAAGAAAAAGAAGAGAGACAAGCACTCTTCCTCCCAACGTGTCTGTCCCTGTCAGGGGCAGAAAGAGGCTGCGGGCCAAGCAGCTTCAGACAGGCTGGAAACAGCCATGTAGCCAGAGGGCACAGGCCAGCCCTGGGCCTCACCCCTGGGCCTCCCCACTCCTGTCTGCTGGGGTTCCCACAGGTGTGGCCCTGTAGGACCCTTGTTGTGATGGGACCCCAAGCCCCTGCCGGGGGACCGTGGAGCTGTCCCTCTGAGCTTCCCAAGGGTGTCTCCCTGGGACACCCCTGCCAAGTAGGTCCCCTCCCCAGCTCAGGCTCCTCCCCTGTTTATTTCTGGGGAGACCTCAGTGGAGGGCACCCCAGACCTGGCTGGGCCTCACTTCCTCGAGGGTCAGAGCTGCCTCTTCCAGAATTGGGAGGGATGATAGGTGACTTCCAATGACCTCACACTGTAGCATACTGTAGGTGAGGCTGCAGAGGGAAGCTTGACTCTCTGGGGACCACCTGTCCTCAGTTTCCCCCATTTGAGCAATGGGCAAATGGTCCCCAGGGCAGGACTGCCCAGTTGGACAAGAACCCTGGGACAGCAAAAGAAGGGAACAGGTGCGGTTTCCTCAGGCAGAAGGCGGCCTGGAGAAGCCCGCCTCCCCAAGACACACCTGGCAGGGGAAGAGACCGGGTGGGTCGGGTAGAGCATTTGCCCTGAGGCCCAAGCCCTGTCCTGGGGACCCTGGGCTTAACCGGGAGGAGGACTGATCCTCCAGGAGGGGTGAATAATGGAGACAAAAGCTGCACAGATGTGGGGAAAGGATCTGACCCCCCAGGACGGGAGGAGGAGACCCACCTTCTAGGCACCTCCCACTGGTGTCAGGCACGGGTAAGTGCTCTGAGAGGGTTACTGTGTCATCATTGCTGTTAGCTTAGGAATTAAGGTAATGAAACAGGGCACCTGGGTTGCTCAGTGGGTTAAGCCTCTGCCTTTGGCTCGGGTCATGATCTCGGGGTCCTCGGATCGAGCCCTGCATCAGGCTCTCTGCTCAGCGGGGAGCCTGCTTCCTTCCTTCCCTTCTGCTTGCCTCTCTGCCTACTTGTGATCTGTCTCTGTCTGCCAAAATAATAAATAAAATATTAAAAAAAAAAAAAAAGAATTAAGGTAATGAAAGCACGGAGTCTGGCGTCGGAGGATCCCAGCAACCCCCAGAGTAACACTGATGGCAGTCTTTTAGTCTTCTGGAAAATCTTACTTATTTATGGGAAAGCATTCATATACAGCCCTTGCTAGGTGCTGGGTACTTACCCTTCATTCACTTGCTCAGTCCCTGGGATGCGCTGAATTGGGTCCCCAATTGGGATTCGTGTGCAGAGGTCAGAACCCCAGCACCTCTCGGGGTGATTGTGCGGGAGGCCGCGGACCGAGGCCGCGAAGACTGCCCCCCCCTCCCCACTTTGGGACTCCCGCCTTCAGGGCTGGGAAAAAACTTGCAATGTTGAGGCGCCCGGCCCATGATTCCTACCACCCACATCCCAGCCCCGCAGGGGAGCGTGTCCTGCGACTCACTGCTGCAGAAATTGAGGTTCAGGGAGGTTAAGTAAGTTGCTCCCAGCTCGGGGTACAGCTGGGATTTAGATATAAACGTAACCCTTCTGGACAAGCACGCGGACACTCCTCCTCCTATGACTGGTTCCCCTGAAACAGACAGACACGCACATTCAAGGCCAAATGGCTTACTTGGGTGGTGACCCCAGGAAACGGGGTGGGGGTCAGGGGAGGGGTGGCGAAGGGAACGTGAGCCGGGGGTGCACAAGGCATCTGTCCTTCTGTGACCACTCGTGTGACTTGGCCCTGCGTCTGTGAGGTTCACCCGTGTCGTGGCGTGGGTCGGAGCTCTATTCCTTGTTCTGGCTGACTCGTGTTCCGAGGGACACACGGATGCATGTGCCGCTCCCCAGACGGACACCGGATTGCTTTTGGTTCTTGTGAATGCCGCCGCTTAGAACACGGGTACAAATCTCTTGAGTCCCTGTTTTCTGTTCTTTTGGGTTTACACCCAGAGTGGCTTTGCTGCTTCTTACGGTCGTTCTAGTTTCATTTTTTCAAGCACCCTCCCTACCCTGTTTTGCACAGTGGCTGCACTGCTCTACACCCCCAGCAACAGTGAGCGGGGGCTGTAGTCTGCTTTGTTGCACACTCGGGTTTGTGGGCTTCCATGACCCCCTCCCTTCAGCTGTCACCTGACACGTGTGTTTTCCTTACCTGCACGGGCAGACACCTTGGTCCGGCTTCTCGAGGGCCACTCTGTCCTTGGCCATCGGATCTAGTCAGTGCCCCAGTCACGGACACTCCCGCCCGTTCTCCCTCGTTCTGAGCGGCGTGTGCTGCTGAATAGAACAACAGTGGGCAGGAGACACTTGATGAGGCTCTTGGGGAAATATCTGGAAGGGCAATTATTATTATTTTTTTTTAAATTTTATTTATTTATTTGACAGGCAGAGATCACAAGTAGGTGGAGAGGCAGGCAGAGAGAGAGGAGGAAGCAGGCTCCCCGCTGAGCAGAGAGCCCGATGTGGGGCTCCATCCTTGGACCCTGGGATCATGACCTGAGCCGAAGGCAGAGGCTTAACCCACTGAGCCACCCAGGTGCCCCCCCCCCTTTTTAAAAGATTTTATTTATTTGACAAAGACACCAAGAGAGGGAACACAAGCAGGGGGAGTGGAAGAGGGAGAAGCAGGCTCCCAGCTGAGCAGGGAGCATGATGCCGGGCTCGATCCCAGGACCCTGGGATCATGACCTGAGCCGAAGGCAGACACTTAACCACTGAGCCACCCAGGTGCTCAAGGAAGGGCAATTCTTAAGTCACTCGAGGTTTGGATAGAGGCGGCCGGACTGGCTCCCAAAAGACCCTCCCACCCCCGCCCAGCTGTGGATGAGTATGTCTTTACGTTCTCCCCCTCCTGGATGGAATCGTTCTGGAAGCTTCTTGCCAGGCTGAGGTGAGATCGAGGGTGCTGCATCGGTCAGGAGTGCAAGGGTCACCTGTGGCTGAGTCTGTGCTAATGGGGAGCACCTAAGCTGGGCGGAGCCTCTCCACCTCTTTCCCCTGCCACTTGGCGTCCTCCTCCCCCGGAGCAGGGCTGGCAGACTTGGGGGGATGTCTATGAAAGCCGCCGCATCTCCCAGGGCCCCAGATAGAGTCTCCTCCAAGAGCTGGCCCCTGCTCCCTGCAGCTGCAGGGGGGCCTAGAGGGGCTCCACAGTGGCCCATGCTGTGACCAGCTGCTCCGCACCTGGCCCCAGGTCCTCCCCACAAGGTCCCCGTTTGCAGACCCCGAGTGGCCTGTCTGGCTGCTTCCTCCTCCTTCACGTCTCTGCCCCGTGGGTCCTCGGCGTCCCCAAGTTTTCAGGTCTGTCTCCTCCACGTAGGGAGGTCCCCAGTCTCTGCCAGGCTTCTATCACTCAGGCTACCCAGCCCAACCCTTCCCTTTTACAGATGGGGAAACTGAGGCTCCAGCAAGCAGGGGACTTGCCGCCCAGGACGCAGGTGGAGAAAGCAGTCGCTCACATTTTTGGATTCCAAACACAATTAAGCTGACATCTGTGTGGTTCCACAGGTCACACTGTGTCTTCGCCTGCAGTAGCTCGCTGAGTGTCCTGCAGACCGCCTTCCAACAACTATTTCCTGAGCACCCTGGGCCCCAACCGGGTGCCAGAGATGCAGAGCCGAGCAGAATGGTGCTCTCGGTCCTTTGGGGAGGCAGGCCTGGTGGACAGTGTTCTCGGGAGGAGAGGCCCAGAGGCCTGGGCCGTGCTCACAGCCGGGGAACAGCACTGCTGGGCAGGAACTGTGTGCCTGCACGTTCTTCAGTGTTCCTGGCCTCCAGAATGTTCCAGGTCTCCTTTCTTGTTCCCCATCAGAGGCAAGAGAAAGGAGCTGTCTGTGGGGGAGGTGGCGTCAGAGTCGCCAGAGGTCTGAGGCTGAGCAGGTGAGGGCGCCCTGTGGGGAGCCATCCGGGTCGCCCACTTGGTGCCCAGGCCCAGGCCTCCCCAGAGCCCCAGCGGGGGGCCCCCCCCCCAAAGCCGATCAGGGCCTGGGGCTGCCCCTCCTGGGCCTCCAGCAGGTCAGGGAGACGTGTGCTGCCTGCGGAGCTGTCTTCTTTGGAGCTATGGGCACGTGTTCGCCCCATGGCCACGGTGACCCTTACAACTCATGTGCTTCTCCATGTGAGTGGCCAGGAAGGGGGCCAGGCCACCTGGCTTCAGAGCCCCACTTCCTGCGCTGTGCTCTTTTAATACTGTTGCTTTGCTTCTGTTCCAGTTCGGTTTTTCTGGTTTTCTATCATGGGTATTTTTTGGTTAAGTGGCCTCAATCTGGATAGAAATGAGGAAAGAGAGAGAGAGAGAGAGGGAGAACAAGACATGGGGGAGAGAAAGGAGACACCGAGAGTCCCTTTGGACAGCTGCGGCCCTGGTCTCCTTGTGGTGACGTCCTGGGTACAGGTGTACCCCCCCACCCCAGGCCATGGACGCTGCTCAAACTGGGAGTGGTGGTTTGGGGTCCCGTTTCTGCTCGGGAGGCAAGGGACTCCCCCAATCCGGGTGGTCCTGTGGCTGGGTCTGGCCGGGAAGGATGCACGCGGATGGCTGCTGTGCCCACTTAGGGCACTGCAGGAGGGGAGCTCGGCCCAGGAGCGATGGGAGGCCAGGGCAGAGCAGCCCTCGCGGAGGCCATCTGGGGGCTGCAGTCTCAGCTGAACCCCAGCTGAGAGCGGAGTGGACTGGCTGAGCCCATGAACCTGCAGCGCTGTCCGAATCAGCATCTCTGGGCTTCCCAAGCTGCCGCTGGGGGCTGTGATCCCCTCCTTTAAAGGTGGCATTTATTTATTTGAGAGAGGGAGAGGGAGAAGCAGGCTCCCTGCTGAGCAGGGAGACAAATGCGGGTCTCTATCCTGGGATCATGACCTGAGCTGAAGGCAGGTGCTCAACCGCCTGAGCCACGCAGGTGCCCCGTGGGCTGTGGTCTTTTTTTTTTTTTTTTTTTTTTAAAGATTTTATTTATTTATTTGTCAGAGATAGAGCGCGAGCGAAAGCGAGCACAGGCAGACAGAGTGGAAGACAGAGTCAGAGGGAGAAGCAGGCTCCCCGTGGAGCAAGGAGCCCGATGCGGGACTCGATCCCAGGACGCTGGGATCATGACCTGAGCCGAAGGCAGCTGCTTAACCAACTGAGCCACCCAGGCGTCCCGAGCTGTGGTCTTATTCAGCAGGAGATGGGAGGCCAGAGAAGCAGGGGGCAGGTGGCGCTGGAGGAGGGGAAGGACGCAGGGTGCTGCTCCCAGGCACCCAGAGGAACCGGAGGGCCCGAGACAAGGTTCGGGGGAAGCTCCGAGAATGCCTGCAGGTGGGCACTGCAGCCCAGCACCAGGTCCTCCTGTGGGGGCACCAGCTCTCCCAAGCCCACAGTTTTCCCCTGCTGCCCTGGCTGCTCTTGGGGTCCCAGCCTGGCTCGCTGTGCCATCCCCAGGCCTTCAGGGCTGGGTCTGCCGTGGCACACCTCTTGGACAAACACACCCATCGGGATCAAAGTCATGGCCTCTGCCCTTGGGCCCCGGCCCGCTGCTCCACCTGCTGCCCTTGCCGGCACTGAGTGGCAGCGTGGTCCTCCTCTCTCGGCAAGTCCCCGCTGCCGCCAGCTCCCCTAGGTCTCTCCGGAACCCTCCCAGATGTGCTCCCGCCCGCCGGGCTCCCACCTGGAGGCATCCCTCCTCCTCCCAAACCTCCTGCCCCAGGACTCCGCCAAGGATCTGCAGTGATCCCTACACTGATGAGCTGTTGAAATGCAGATTCCTGGGAACCACCAGCATCACTGGCCCTGCAGCCTGCAAGCGGTCCAGCCCTGGAACAGGACAAGGAGCTAGGCTGGGGCCCCAATCTCTGCCTTCCCAGTGCTTGGGCCACCCCTACCATGTTCCGTGCCCAGAGGCCTCTTGTTGCGCCATGGAGTGGGGAGTCCAGCCCGGGCAGCTCCCACTGGGTGCACACACATGGCTGCGTGGGGCACGTGGGTTGGGGGGACTGGACCTGTGGGGTGGTGAGGGGCAGCTGCCCAGGGGATGGGCCTGGGTCTGAACCTGGGACAGCTTCTGGGAGTGGATGCCAAAGGGCAGCCAGCAAGGGAACCCAACAACTCTTATCACGTGAGAGACTTCAAGCTCTTTTCTGGCTTTCTCGAATTCTCTTAGCCTGATGAAAAGGTGCTGTAATTATCCCCGCTTTGCTTCAAGCAGCTGGTTTCAGTGACCTTCCCCGGGGCCCCATAGTGCTGCACCTGCAGGAGCCACAGGATGGCCTCGGGCCCGGTGCACCACCCCCACTTAGGGAAGAGGCAGGTCCCAGTGATCCTGGTGACCCTGGTGACAGCCCGTGCTGGCTCCATGCCCCTATAGTGAGGGTCTTAACTGGCATCGTCTAGGGCAAAGTCAAGCTGGTGATCAGTTCTGGGCTGTCTTTGCCAAGACGTACTGATGAAGGGGGGGGAAGCAAGGAGAGGAGTCACTTCCGACTAAATCCTGGAAGGGAAGACCCAGAGCTGGGGCTTTGGGTGTGTGTGTGTGTGTACCCCTAGGGGTCATGAGAACAAAGAACAATTGGCAAGACAGGGGCAGCTGTGGGCCAGCCTGTAGAAGGTGATTAAGAAGTCCAAACAGAAAGCTTACAAGCCTGAGGCAAGAAGGCTCTAGAAGGAGGAGCTAATTGTATTTTGGAAACAATTGCTCATACCTTGCTAAAGCCCACGATAGGGTACAAACCTGTGCGTCTGGTTTACTGGTTGGGGAGACATTATATATACCACAGAGCAGGACAACCTAGAAGGAAATGCATCAAAAAATATTATCAGTAGGGGCGCCTGGGTGGCTCAGTGGGTTTAAGCATTCAACTCTTGACTTCGGCTCAGGTCATGATCTCAGGGTCATGAGATTGAGCCCTGCATCGGGCTCTGCAATCAATGGGGTCCGCTTGAGATCGTCTCTCTGCCCCCTCGCCACTCCCCCATTCTAATAAATCTTAAAAAAAAAAAAAATATATATATATATATATATATATTATAGGGGTGCCTGGGTGGCTCAGTGGGTTAAAGCCTCTGCCTTCGGCTTGGGTCATGATTTCAGGGTCCTGGGATCGAGCCCCGCATTGGGCTTTCTGCTCCATGGGGAGCCTGCTTCCTCCTCTCTCTCTGCCTGCTTCTCTGTGATCTCGGTCAAATTAAAAAGACAAAAACAAAAACATATATTTATATATATATTTTTTATATATATGTAAAATCAGTAGTTACCTTTGGGTAACAAAGCACTTTTGAATTGACGGTTTTCTGTATCTTCAAATTTTTTCTGTTTTAAAACATGTATAATTGGCCAACGTGTACGTATATACATCACTTTAAGGATGGAAAAGTGAGTTTGGGCAGGACAATTACAAAGGCACCTGACCTAAACAGCAGTTCCCTCTAAAGGAAAATGTGTCCATTCTAGTGTCCCCATGAGGTCGGATTCCAGGAGACGAGTCTTAGGACAGCCGAGGGACCGTGGTGACAAAGATATGCCAGCAAAAGGTGAGGACACAGCCCAGGGCGGGTGGGTTGACACTGTTTAGTCAAGGAAATCTGGCGAGGAATCTTGCAGAAGCCATAGAAATACACACCCCTCCCTGTCCCTTCTATGCACAACTCTGCTCCTGGAAAATACATCCTTTGAAACATCCAAGAGGGTTAAACAACCAAGAGGGTGGCAGGAAGTGCGAAGCCCCCAGATTTTCCATCAGGATGGCACAAAGAGAACCCATCAGACCCAGAGGGCACTCTGTGATTGCAAAGGGAGAAAAATAAGTCCCGTTTTGAAAAGTGTAGAATCTCTTTTTCTGGAAGGGGATTCTGTGCCAAGAAACAACAACAAAAAGCCACCCAAGCAGGGTCGGCACGAGACATCACCGGATCTTCCTTCAGGGGAGGGGAGATGGGGGTCTCACTTCTCCCTGCAGCTCTCCGGCGGCAGCCGACAGCCGGTCCTGGGGAGTGGAGGCTTCATAGGCCCAATCACTCCCTGGGAATCTGTCGCCCGTGTGTGCAGCCCCTGTAACTTCGTGGGGGTGGCAAGGCCTGCCTGGTAGTGCCGTGTGGACAGATGAAACCACAGGGAGTGTAGTGCACAAACATTTATTTACAAAAAGTCCAAGTTACATATGATACAGGCTTTTTACACACAGTAGTTTAAACAGAATTATTTTGATGTATTTTTACTACCAGAAGGTACAGAAAAAAAATTTAATAAACTAATCATTTTTGCTATTTTTATACAAAGTGACAGGTCATGCACACTTTTTTTTTTAAGTTTTAAAATCTTTTGCTAAGTGCAAATACTAGATTCCTCTCTCCAGTTTAAGGCAAGTAGAACAGGACTGTCGCTGGGCAGTCTCTGGCTTGGGGGAGCAAGCACTGTGGCCCAGAGAGGGAAAGGTGCCAGGCTGCCTCTGGGATTCCTGCCTTGTCCCTGTGACTGGCTAGTCTCTGTGGGTCTCCTATCTTCACATCTTGCAGCCATTTGCTGGCTGGTCAGAGTACTAAGGTCCCCTCTCCCCTGAACTCTAACTAGTGCAGGCTATTTCTCAAGAAGCCTGGGGTCCTCTGGAACACAGGCACCTAGACAGTCACTTCACAGACAGGTGGGGGACCTCATGCTAGCATCAAACTTGTGGCAACGACCTTCCCCCAAACAGCAACTGTGCTGCCGCAGGCCTGGGACCTGCCCCACCATCCAGGTCAAGGGGGATCATCAGAAACCGGGCACCCGTGGTTCCCTAGCAGCTGCTTGTGGCTATGAACAGCCCAAATTCATCTCAAAGGACAAGTCTTCAGTTTGGCCTTGGGGGGAAGCAATCATTCTTGCCTCTTCCTGTGCCAGGGGGGCTTCACATGCAGCCCACCCGGGGTGTGTCCCTTCAGCTGCCCAAAGCACCTCATGAAGCCCTGTGCCCTGGCTGGTTTCCTCCTTGGATGAACTGCGCCAAGGGGCTCAGGAGGTTTTGGTGTGTCTATTTGGTGGGATGTCCACTAGAAGCTCAACTGCTCTTGAGACCTCTGCTGTCTTGGGGATACACAGGGACCACGCTGTAAAGGTACTTAGACATGTCACCGTGCTCCATAGGGCACCCCCAGCAGGGCTCTCCCAAGGGACTGCCATTCAGGCTCCCGGCCAGGCAGGCCCCTCCTTGTTTCCTGCCCCACATGCAGAGGACTGCAAAGTCCTCCCTGGAGGAAAAGCAGGACGAAAAACAGGCAACTTAGCAGATTTCTGCCCATTTTAATCCTTGAAATACATGAAAAATGGATGGCAGTGGATGTCTATGCACAAGAACGCATGGTCCTGGGGCACGGCCTGTAGGCTCACCCCACTGCGGTCTGTGCACAGGTGCTGGGAACTTCCGGGAACGCCACAGCCATCAGAGATACAGCAGCAGTGACAGAGGCCAACACTGGGTCAGGCAGGGTCGCTCCCGCAGAGGCCTCTGCTCTGTACAGCGGAGGCGAGTGATGGGGCAGTGCCTCAGGCGGGCTGGGGCTGAACAGGCAACGGTGAGTGGGAAGGGGCAGGGATCCCCATGCCGACTCAGAGCTAGACTCGCCTGGCTGTGGGCAAGGGCAGCTCCATGGGCGGATGCTGGGTGTAGTCTGGGTCTTCTGTCCCCCTGTGGAAACCCACCACTACCACCAAACCTCTGGGGAGAAGCTGCTCATTACCAGTAACTGGGCTGCCTGGGAAAGCCACCAAGCCTGTCACAGGCGCCCGAAAGGACCTTTTGTTTGGCAAGATTCAGGACCATCCAGCCCTCACTGGCTGCCTGGCATGGGAAAACAGATTTGACTTTCCAGAGACTGAACGAGAGAAACTCTAGCAGGCCACAGACAACCCAGTAAGTTCAAAGTGAGTAAATGGCAAATATTTCTTTAAACTACAAAACAGAACTGATAGCACGAGATGGCTCTCTGTGGTCTCATCGGAGTGGGCCAAGGACGAGACCAGAATAGTCATGGCGGCGGTGGCGGCCTGGGGTTCTGGATGTGGGAGATAAAGTCTGCAGCCTCCCCACCCTGAGTGGTGCTCCCAGGCCTGGGGACATGGCTCTGCCACCGCCTCCCTGGGACCAACGGGCTTGAAGCAGCAGGGTGTACTCACTCTGGATGGGCTGCAGCACTGGGGTGGGGGCGGGGGGAGAACCCAGCCTTCACAACATGGTTCAGACAGCTCAGCTCTCTCCGAACTCGACTCCCTCCAACTGGGACTTCAGCTTTATCGAGAATCAGACTATACTGCGGTAAGGAAGGCCTATGTGGTTAACTGAGAGACTTCTGAGGTCTGCCAGGGGAGGGGACGGACTCAAACACTTCACTCATCTCTGTCTGCAGGGACAGGACTGACAGAGCAGAGACGAGCTACCTTGTGGTGAGGGTCCCTGCACTGTGGCTTGGACAGTGGAACTCTCTAGGGAGGCCCTACTCTCTGGTCCAGCAAGTGCCAGACCAATCCTTTTACAGGCACCTGAGGGCACTGGCCTGCTGGCCGCTCTTCAAGGGGCAGTAGCCCTTCCCAGGAAGGAGCAGGAAAAAAGCCAGCCTATCCTTTTGAGAGCCAAGTGCATGATCCCTACTCTGAAGGCATGGCCTTGGGGGCGAGGCGGGTAATCTACAGAACCCTGGCCCTGCACAGGCTGGGCTGCTCAGCGGCAGGGCTCCGGGGAGGAAGCAGGACACAGAGCTGTCAGAAGCGATGCCGTGGCTGCGGGCCGAAGTGCATAGGCAGGTTGTGCTCCAGCGGCACGTGGACAGGAGCGAAGTCGTAGTTGACACGCACATTGGGCAGAGGGGGCACGTAGGGCGCTGGGACTGGGCCCATGTTGAGAGGGAAGTTGTTGAACATGGGCCGGACGGGCGGCAGGGGGAAGGGCGGGTGCACGAAGGCATAGGGGGGGATCTGTGGCTGGTGCAGGTTCTGCGGGACGGGCCTCGGCAGGGCTTCGATCCTCTGGACTTTCTCTGGAGGCTTCTCCAAGGGGGGCCCGATGCGTTTGAAGGTGTTCTCTGAACAGGAGATGGGATTTAGTAGAGAAAACAAAACCAACTGTGCTTGCATGTGGGCTGGGACCAGGCCTGCATATCCTGCTCAGTCCCACCTGGCCCTAGCGGAGAGCCCACAGCACGAGGCCAGGCCAGGACTGTCTGACCTTCAGCATCATTCTTACCTATGGACACAGAAGGGGTAGCCGGGCATAAGGCTGATTAACGCGTGTATGCGCACCAACCCCCTCAGCTGTCCAAGCATTAGCTCAGAGATCACCCTGGAAAGTGGTAGATTCCGTGACTTTCCTTCAGAGCCAGGGCCTAGGGACTCCCAGAAACTCCACTTCATTCTTTTGTGACCTCAGAGAGGCAAGGGTGGGCCTACTGTCTTTTTAGTCCAGTGTGGGTGCGGTCTACCCCCTGAGCTCAAACTCATCCCGAGACCTCCTGATCATCAGGGGGATGCTGAAACTCTCCTACGCTTTCATAGCCTCTCCCATGGGAGTGGGATGGACGCCTGGTGGTCCCCGGCTGGGCAGAGGCCCGCCGTGAAGCCTGCCCCCCCACCCCCACGGAGGGCACGGGGCCGCGCCGGGGGAGCGCTTGCCTCCATTCTTTCTCTTCTGCTCCTCTTCAGCCTCCTTCTGGATTTCCTCAATCAGCTTCTCATCGTCCTCCTAGAGGAAGAGCAACAAGATGGTGAGCTTGCCCCAAGCAGTTCCATGCCATGCTGAGACCCCACTGGGAGCCGGGGGACGCCAGAGGGCGGCTAGTCAGCAGACGACTCATTTCCAGACCCAGAAAGCAGATTCCTTGCTTCATCACTGGGTGAGGCTCCCATGAGGAAGCCCACCTGAAAGGCTGAGGAGTGGGACTGTGCACAGTGCTGGCCACCTCCGGGAGGGGCAAGAGCCTGCTTTGTTCGTTAGGCCGCAAAGTTAGCAGAGAGAGAATCTTCTGCAGCTCGGGGTGGGAAGACTGATAATCCAAGGGTCTGGGGCGGGCAGGGCCAGAAGAGTTTCAGATCTAGAGTCTACCAACTCTGAGCTCCACACCCTTTTGTGCAAAGTCCAACAGAGTCTTACTGATTCTGTGACCTCAGGGGGGACAAAGGTCTACTCGGGCCAGCTGAGCCCTGAAGTTGGCCTTTAGCTTCTAGGTAACCGGCAGGCGACAGAAGGAATGGTGTCCTGACAGTCAAATGGTGGTTGGGGCGGGGACCCGCATGTGGGAGGAAGGGCGCAGCAGTTTAAGAGCGAGCTGAACCGAGTGGAACATCACCAACTTCGTGGACTTGAACTGAACGACCAACAGGCTTGTTTCCTGGGGTCTTCCAGCTGCTTCTCCGCGAATTAGGAGCAGTCACGCTGGGAGGAAGTGTGAGGAAGGCACTAGTACACAGTATGGGGGCCAGAAGGCAGAGCCAATCCCCACACTCGAGGAGGTGTTTCCTAGACAAGGCATTGGAGCCTGCCCCCATGGCCAGGTGTGTCCTGGCTGGGAGTGGTTTCAGTGACAGCTCGAATTTTCACACTGATCTGAGGCTCTGACCAACTGATGGCACCCAGCAAACTTGGGAGATGTGAATGGAGGACCCCTGAAAAGAGCATCTGAGCTGAAGAGAGCACCCTCCCTGGACAGCGGAGGGCGTGGGGGTCCCACCTGTGCGATGGGCAGTGTGGACGTTTACTTAGCGTGTTATTTTTTTTTAAGATTTTTAATGTATTTATTTGACAGAGATCACAAGTAGATGGAGAGGCAGGCAGAGAGAGAGAGGGAAGCAGGCTCCCTGCTGAGCAGAGAGCCCGATGCGGGGCTCGATCCCAGGACCCTGAGATCATGACCCGAGCTGAAGGCAGCGGCTTAACCCACTGAGCCACCCAGGCGCCCCTACTTAGCGTGTTATTAACGTCGCTGCCAAGACAGCGGCCAGGGACTTCACCACACAGTTCCGAACCTCAAGGACTTGAGAGTCGGGAGCAGCCTTTAAATCAGCGTGTATTGGACACCTGCTAGTGCCAGACACTGATCTAAGTTTGCTGGTTAAACTTCTGATTGACAAGACTAAAAGTCCTACTGATGGAATGAGTAAATAGTTATGTAATATTCCCTTTGGTAGATAAAAAAAAATCTTAGAACAGGGGCACCTGGGTGGCTCAGTGGGTTAAGCCTCTGCCTTCAGCTCAGTTCATGATCTCAGGGTCCTGGGACCGGGCCCCATGTCGGGCTCCCTGCTTGGCGGGGATCCTGCTTCTCTCTCTCTTTCTGCCTGCCTCTCTGCCTGCTTGTGATCTCTGTCTGTTAAACAAATAAATAAAATCTTAAAAAAAAGAAAAAAAAGAAAATTGTAGGACAGAATTGCTGGGGGCCGGAGGCTCTGTGGGCAATAGCAGAGGCCCTGTTAAATTCACAGACATTTCCCCACCTACAGGCACTGAATGATGGACTGAACTCAGTGTCTCTAGATTCTTACCACGTTCTTTCTGACATTCGGAAATTCTTAACACACAAATCTTTCTCAGCCTCACCTTGCAGGTGTTCTGAGCAAGGCAGGAGGAAGAGGAGAGAACTACCAGGTGCCAAAAGAAACCCTCGGGGGCACCATGTCTGTCTCTCAGGTTAACATATGCCAAATTCTCCAGTAAAAACTCCAAGGCCCGGTCGTCCAGTCTCCCCGTGAACACTCCAAACGAGGGAATGGAGTCCTCTACAACGGAACCACTAAGCCAACTGATGCAAAGGGCTCCGAGAACTCCGTATGGGTTGGTGGGCACAGTCTGAAGGTTTCCGTCTGCATGCAGAGATACATCCTATCGATTATCTAGAGGAGGAGGAGTTGACAAACCTCTTCACTTTGGTGCCAGTGGACCGTCCAGGACAAAAAGATTTTTAATGAGGGGGGTAGATCCGGAGAACTGTCAGGTGGGAGAGCAGGGCTCTGTGGTATCTCCCACGAAGCGAGTTAAAACATCCGAGTCTTGATACCTCATCTGTAAAATGGGCTGTTGTAAGGATGGAATGAGCTTAAGTAGGTAAAGGACTTGGCACAGATCACTCACTATTAAAGACAGGAAGTTCATGGAAAACAGCAGAAATAAAGATTTTAGAAAGATTAGAAGCTTCAAGAAAGAGTGGAGAGACTGGGAGATGTCCTAACACTTGCCTCTGTGGCTTCTTCATGGGGCAGGTGCCTGGCTTCCTGTGTTAATTAGGGCCACTGAGTAAACCGTCAGTTGCAGCTAGAATAAGGGTCAGATGGTTCAGATTTCAACTTCTCTGACTGGTTGGAGTCACCGGACACTATTTAGAAACTAACAATGAAAAGCTTTTTAATATACGTATTTTTAAATTACATTTTTAGCTAAATGTGTTAGACTCTAAGGTGAAGATTTCTTATTTCATCCAGGGCAGGGGTTCCTTCCCAAGCAATTTCTCTTAAGCATTTAAAGCTCCTCAAGTCAAGAGTGAAATTTTATACATACTTTACCATAACTAAAAATGTAACATTAACAAAAAGAGTAAATGTGGCAAGCTTTAGAGTTACTTTGAGATAAAAGACGAAGACTGGTCCCTTTGGGTTTGGGCTGAAGGACAGATGGGCTCCCGAGGCCTTTCTGAAGGTATGTTCCCTTAGGAAACATTCTAGGAGCCCCAAGTGTCACCATTCATGGTGAACGAGGACACTTGCAAAAAAGGCTTGCCACTCTGTAATCTAGGACACACCTAGGCTGCTGGAAGCAGGGAACAATAGGAGGAAAGCAGATGAGAGAGCCGGGTGCAGTGGCCAGGTCACTGAAGTACTTGAACTCCAGCACCCCCGGAAGGGGCTGAGTCACCCACAGGAAATCCAGGCAAGCTGGGGCGACAGGCCATGGCAAGTCTTATCTTCGAGCAGCACTGGCCTCCTAATGGGCAGACAGCTGGCGCAGTGGGAAGAACTCCTGTTCTGGGGCTCTAGAGAGCTGGGCTTGAGGACCCTGTTACACTCTACCACCTGACCTGGAGCCCATTCACAGCAGCTTTACGTGAGAAGCAGATGATCTTCCTTTTACAAAGTGCCAGGCTCAGCGACAGCAAGAACGGAAGCTAATGTTTGCTGAGGGCTTACTATGTGCCAGCTCCTGCTGTAAGCACTTCACAGAGACTGAGTCTTCCTAACAGCTCCAGAGTTAGGCCCTATTAACTAATTCCCGTATTACAGATGTGGAAACGGAAGCACAGTGAGGTTTAAGCCCAGGCCTTCCACTCTGGAGGCTGAAGCTCTTAACCACATAAACCACAGGTTTCTGAACTGGAGCTTCTGCAGCAAGGACTGCAAGGCCCCTGGAACTCTGCCCACCCTGCCCTGAGCACCATCAGAGGCCCTGCCTTGTTCTAGAATGAGTTCATCTTATCCTCCTTGAAATACAAGAGGGTTCCTTCTCTCTGGGATAGGCAGAACTCCGAAATCTCCTTTTTCCACTAAATACAAGAGAATAGGGCAAAACAAAATGCCTCCATTCAAGAGGACGAACGGCCAACACAGCAAAGAGGGTCACTTCCCTGGAAATTTTTAGGGAATTCTTTTCTTGGTCAGCTCACCCAGAAATGCACGTATCATCCCTTAAAAAAGATCCATTAGCCAGTGTCTGACTGGCTTCCCTTGGCACCAGGCCTTTGAGACAAAGCCAGCAGATCCCTCTCACCACCTCCTGTCTTCTCACCCAGATGGAGCCAGGAGCTCCAGGGCCCACAAACCTCACCTCCGAGCCAGAAAGCCAAGGTGCAGGCCAGGGTCTACCACTGAGGCCCCAAAGGACTTACTGGCTCACAGTGGTAGGGTCTCCTGTTGCCTCTGACTGGGCTACTGTTCTTAGTCCCTCTCCAGAGCAGGAACACACACTTCTACATTTCCCTGCCTGACATGCTTTCTCGTGAGGCTACCAACTTACTTGCATATCACAGTGTCCCATGAATTTTCTTTCTGCAACAAAAAACCGGTGTTTTTGATTCTCATATACATTAAAGCAATTTTGGGAGAAAAAGTTTAACAACACCCAAATAAAAAAGTGACCAGTAATTTCTTTCCAGAGAGAACTCCTGGGAATGTTCTGGCCCACTTCTCACTGCTTGTGCTTGTATCCCTGCCTCGCTCAGAGACCCCACCCCCCATCCCGAGGTTCTCTTCTAGAAGGCCGTGCTCGGCACACTCAGGTCCCACCTCCCTGTGTCTTGCTTTAGTTCATATGCACACCCTTAGCGTCTCTTCCAGCTATGGGGGAGTGGGTGACATTCTACCTGCGAGGAAACAGGCTCTGAGATGCAGTTACATGCTGAAGATGACGGAGCTGTGAGAAGTGCCGCTGGGACCAGCACAGAGCCTGTGGTTCCTTCTGGGCTCGCATCCCCGAGGGTGCCTGGGCAGTCAGCGCCCCTCTGCCTGCTCTGTCCTCTGCAGGGCTGGAGGCCAAGCTGGACACTCTTGAGACCCAAGCTCCCCGTCAGCCTCTGCCCACCTGGGCTGGCTGGGAACCACAGGAGGAAGAGACGGTTCTGTTGGTAGTCACCACACTGGGCACCCCAACAGGCCTTAGTGAATGGACACAAGGGTGACACGTCCTCCTGTACTCCTCCACCTGGCTTTTGGCGTGGGATTTAAGATGGATCCAGTAGGCCTGGATGACTTCCACTCTCTGTATGCTTCCTGGCCCCTTCTGATCTTGGTGAAAATTTCCACACAGATCCATGGAATGTGCATATAAGCAAGGCTAGGCTGAAAGAGGAGGAGGTGTCAAGCAGACACCAGTCGGCGGTCAAAATGTCCCGGGACGGTGGGTCTCAAAAGACTAAGTATAATGGGGGCACCAGGGTGGCTCAGGTCATGAAGCCAGGGTCCTGGGATCGAGCCCCATGTCGGGCTCCCTGCCCAGCAGGTAGCCTGCTTCTTCCTCTCCCTTTACCCCCCCCTTTTTTTTTTTTTTTAAAGATTTTATTTATTTGTCAGAGCGAGCGAGAGCGAGCACAGGCAGACAGAGTGGAAGGCAGAGTCAGACGGAGAAGCAGGCTCCCTGCGGAGCAAGGAGCCCGATATGGGACTCGATCCCAGGACGCTGGGATCATGACCTGAGCCGAAGGCAGCTGCTTAACCAACTGAGCCACCCAGGCGTCCCACCTTTACCCCTTCTTCCTGCTTGGGCTGTCAAATAAATAAATAAAATCTTTATTAAAAATAAAAAAAAGACTGAGTATAACGAAACACCAGGCTAGAGTACAAGAGAACCACCTAAGCACTTTTTATCACTACCCATGGCCACTCTGGGCAGGGAGCCCACAGACCACAACCAGATGCGACAAGGACTGTGAAGGGAACGAGCACAGCCCCCACGGTGGGCCAGTGCACCCCAAATGCAGTGCCGAGGATAAAGGAATACAGCAGAATGGGGCGTGGAGTCTTAATGCCCCAGGAATCTGGAGGAATACTTTAAAGGAAGAAATGAGTGGGTTGCATCTTAACAGGAAGAAGGTTTTATTTCCTCTCCTTGAATTCCTTTGAGCTCAGCAGGACACAAAGTGTTGGCCTGACTCGAAGGACTTGGACACGCCTGCTTCACATGGAGGCAGCGGGGAGCACGGCGAGGGCACGAGGCTGATGGCAGGGGCCGGGCTTCTCCAAAACACAGACTCAGCACGGCAGTCGCTGGCAGGAAGTGAGGTAGAGTTCGCCAGAGAGATTTTAATTAAGAAAAAGCAGCCCAAACCTGGACTCTGTAACCCGCCCCTCAATAAGGAAGCTTTGCAGCTCTGCCTGAGCAGCAGGATCTGGACAGGAGGAAACGGAGAAGCTGCAAATGGTCTGAGAAAGAGGAGGTTTCTGCCAATCAGACATTGACAGTGATCACCACCACAGGCTGAAGGGTCCTAAAATAGATGTGTGAACACTTGGCCTCAGGCTGCTCTTGTCAAAGCTTTGAAAAGTCCCTTTGAGCAGTTTTATTTCTGATCACCATGGCTGGCGGCGGCTAGCCTGCTGTTCAGCCTCCTGTGACCACGGAGGAAGGATGGGTGACTTTTCTTCTTCATTTAACTTTCCTCCCCTTAAAAAGGTGACTGGGAATTCCAAGTCAACTGCTGCTTCCCTCCTGTGATTTTGGGGGTGGGGTTGGGGCTGGGATCCAGGTCATGTGTGGCCACAGCTGTTGTTAATAAACTTGCAATGATTTCATAAAAGGCTTCCCAAGGACTGAGGATTTAGTTTCAAATTATTCCCAGATCGGCTGCAGATCGCCGAGCAACACCAGACCCTAACCCCCAGCTCCAGCTGTCCCCCTGCAACAGGAAATTGGGGGGAGGAGGGTGAGGCGCAGCCTGAAGTGGCACATGCTGTGCAGCTGGGGTCTGGAATGGCCTGGGGCGGGGGGTGGGGGGTTGGACGAGGTGCCGAGGTGCCGGGGAGGTGCAAGGGCAGCAAGGACAGCAGGCTCTCAGGTCACAGAGACCCAGCACCCGAATGCTTTTCCATCTAGAGCTCCCCCATGCGGACTTGGAGGCAGCATGGAATGTGGCCATCTTTGGACTCCCGTCAGGGTCAAGTGCTCAGCCTGGGGCCTTCGGGCATTTGCCGAAGATGACCCATATTTACATGCTGCCACCCTCCTTGGTAAAGTCCTCAGTGACACCTAAACCCATCAAGCACACTGTCAAGCTTTGGAGATGCCAGGCCCCACCTCTACCATCGGCAGCTTGCTCAATGGGGAAAGGGTCTAGCGATGGTCCCACCCCGCTATGGAGGCCCAGCTGGTTCCCTGGGCTCCGGACCCCCATGGGCACCTAAAATGGTGAGCTGCCAAATTTGTGACCTGTCACTCCAGAGCGTGGAGACTTCTGGAGTAAAGGGAGCCGACATCTGATCCAAGACCTGGGCTTGCATTCCACTTTTACCAAGTGACCCGAATTTCATTTTCCTCATCTGTGGACTGGGAAAGCGGTCATAAGTGACCCGAAATAAGATGCTGAGGCAGGGGACTCACATTACCACCTTTGTTTCTTTTGTAGAAGGTACACCTAAAATGGTACGGAAAGAGAGGTGCCTGATTGGCTCAGTTGGTACAGCATGCAACTCCTGATCTCAGGGTCAGGAGTTCAAGCCTCACATGGGGCACAGAACTTACTACTATTATTATTTTTTAAGATTTTATATATTTGAGAGAGAGAGAGAGAAGAGAGAAAAGTAGGCTCCCTGCTCAGCAGGGCTTAATCCCAGGACCCTGGAATCATGACCTAAGCCAAAGGCAGAAGCTTCACTGATTGAGCCACCCAGATGCTCCAGCACAGAGCTGACTTAAAAAAAAAAAAAGAAGAAGAAAAGAAAAGAAAAGAAAAGAAAAAAGAAAAAGGTAAGCAACATTGAAACCAAAATCCAGTTAATGATTTCACCTTTGGTCTACCTTTCCCATGGGCCTTCTGCCTCTCCTGGGCCCACTCTGAAAAGCTCTTCTCCCTTCCATTCCTGCAACACGCCCTCCTTTTCCTGACACGGGTCTCAGAGTTGTGCGTGGCCTCTGCAAACCAGCCCCGGAAGGGAGACGCTGGGCCCTGGGCTAGTCTGCATGGCGTTGGAGCCATAGGTGGGAGAAGGCAGGTGGGTGTCTTAAAGACACCAAGAGAAGCAGCCGTGGCTGCAGCCCCGTGCTAGGTTTATGGACCACAGCCTTTGCAGAAGTGGAATGACACATCTGCCTTAGAGAATTATTGCAGAATTAAATATATTAGCCCAGGTCGATGTCACATTCGATTCAATGTAGGCTTGGGAAAAATAAGTCAGTCTCCTGACCAAGTGGCTAGGCGGTAATGGTATCAAACTGTACATTGGTTGCAAAAGCCCCAGGGTTTTATTTGAATTGAACAATCTTTTACATCCAAAAATCAAAGAGGTTGTGGAAAATAATTCTGTGCAGTTTCTGGTAACCAACACCCAAGATAAACACTGACTTTGTTTTGTATAAGAAAAAAATGCTGTTGAGAATTCTGCGCCACTTCTTGAATCCAGACGGCCAGGGGACTCTGGAGAGGACCAGGGCGTCTGCCGCCAAGCTGTGCTGTGCCAGCCCTGCCGCTCCCTCAGCTGCAGGGGGTTCGGACCCAGTCAAGCACTAGGACGCCTCCCTCTGTGGCAAAATAACATCTGCTGACTTCTGTGTCAACATGTGGCTTTGCATTCTGCCCCCCAATCAGAAAAGTGTGGTTTGCTTTTTTTCCCCCTTCCTTTTAAAAAGACATCTTGCTTTTTAAGACTTGTGGCTGAATGTTTTTGGCTTCGTTCTGATAACACTGAAGGCAAGTTACATTCATCATTTTAGTTCTCATACAGAGTTCGTTTGGGTTCCCAAGCAATCTCTAGTCATTAAGGGATAAAACGCGACTTCTCTCCAAACCACGAAGGGACGAAGAGATTCTTCCTGGCCTTGCTGGTTAATTAAGCCAGAGAAAAGGCCTGGATGACAGGGCATGCTTTGTTTCCCTGAACTTCTGAATGGCTTTGTGTTCTCAGAAGCCCCAACAGATGCTGGCTTGGAATCCAATCAGTCTCCTGGTGAGAATCAAGGAAACGGGGCTGATCCCAGATTTGATGGGAATGGACAAATGGAACCAAATCTCTGGCTATGGCTGCCCGAGGAAATCAGAGGGATTTGTATTTGCCTGACCTTCCTTTTGAACGTTATTTTGAGCAAATACAGAACCCTTCTCAGGGTGGAAGACAATGATTCAATAAGAAAACAAGGGAGCAGTCACATGGTACGACACCCAAACAAGGTGTAAAGGACACAAAAAACCTTTAACTCATTCCACACGTAGTAGGAAAAGGGAGGCTGCAGGAGAAGGAACAAGAATGAGCAGGAGCAGAAAGGAAAACAGTGCCGGCCGAGGAGAGGCCAGCAGCTGAACACCTTCTGCTGCGTAACTCTGCTTAGCTCTTTGTTTCTGGAAGGCAGCGTGGTGTGTGTTTGTGTGGGGACGACTCAGAGAACTTCATAGGAGATGCAGCTGAAGGAAAAGAGTCCTATTTCCTCGCGTAAGAGATGCTGAGGCCTGGGTATGCTGGCTGCATGGCGTGGAGGAAGTGAGTCAGCAGAGCTGCCAGGGCCCAGGAAGGTTTGTCCTAGAAGGCAGCACACGTTACCTTGCCGAGCACTTGCCATTGGCGGCTGGACCTCCTTCCACTGAACCAAACCAGCAACAGAAGGGTGACCTGTCTACTTCCAAAGTCTGCCCTTTCCTTCAGTGACTAGGGGTGTGCTGGAGGGTGAGGGGCGGGGAAGGAAGGCTTGCTGAGACTCTCAGTGGGTGGCAGAGCTGCCCAGTCAGAGCCATTCCTGGGTCCCTCTGCCCAATCTTCTGCCCAGTGAGGAGGTGGCTTCTGACACGCACACAGCTGGTTTCCATTGAGGACTATTTTTCAAAACTGGGAACTCCCAGAATTGGGGTTAGGCCAGGAGAATGGTTTGCTGTGGTTCTCACATTGGGCGGGCCTGCCCCTGACATCGCCTCTTGGTAGGCCTGCCGGACATGTTCGAAACCAGGGGTAAAGTCTGATGACTAACAACCTATGTTTTGGCTTACGAAGTGCTGGTATGAAACATAAGTTGTTAAGATACTTGGATTAATGGCCAATCTTGAAAAATCAGAACATAGGGGTGCCTGGGTGGCTCAGTGGGTTAAAGCCTCTGCCTTCGGCTCAGGTCATGATCCCAGGGTCCTGGGATCAAGCCCTGCATTGGGCTCTCTGCTCTGCAGGGAGCCTGCTTATTCCTCTCTCTCTCTCTGCCTGCCTCTCTGCCTACTTCTGATCTGTCAAATAAATAAATAAATAAAATCTTAAAAAAAAAAATCAGAAGATATTAAAGTCCAGAGTTCCACCTCCTCTGGAGAATCTGAAGCCATGGTAACCATGAGCAGAATTTCACCTGGTGACAATCTGTGGGAAAGGAGGAGCAGCCCTGGATATGACCTATACCCTCTCTGGTTTGTCCCTGTGGTAACTTGGGTCTACGACCCCAGCTACACGCTGTTGGTGTTCTATGCTGAACAGTGAGCCTGATGGGGGGCTCAATCCCAAGACTCTGGGATTATGACCGAAGCCGAAGGCAGCAGCTCAATGGACTGAGCCATCCAGGTGCCTGAGCACAGAACTGTTGATCTTGGGGTCAAGAGTTTCAGCCCCATGTTAAGTGTAGCGATTACGTAAATAAAAACCTTAAAAAAAAAAAAAAAATATATATATATATATATATATATATATATATACACATATATATATATATATTTTAAACAGATTAAATTCTCATTTAATGTGTTTCTGGTCTCCATTTTGTCTCTCAGATCTAGTTATTAGCTCACTTAGTTTTGATTAGTGTAGCTTAATAAAAATTAGTCTCCTTTACAAAACTGGAGGTAATTTTTTAAGGGGGAAAAAAAAAGCCTTACTGAACTTAAATGGGAATTGCAGCAAATGATTGAAGTGGTATGTCTTTAATACCAAGTCTTGTCTCTGAGGGATAATGGGCTTCTCCAGGATCAGGTCAGCAACTTCCCGGTCCTCAGGGAAGCTGAGGAGTCACTGGCTGTCACCAGGCCTCCAGGGGCCTTGGGCTGGGGCACTTCCTCAGGCCTTTGCTCTGAGTTAGCAGGGTTTTCACTTAAGCTCAATCTTTTTGGTAGGACAAGTCCTGGCACATACTGCACTGCTGTTCTTTTTTTTTTTTTTTTAAAGATTATTTATTTATTTGACAGGTAGAGATCACAAGTAGGCAGAGAGAGAGAGGAGGAAGCAGGCTCCCCACTGAGCAGAGAGCCCGATGTGGGGCTCGATCCCAGGACCCTGAGATCATGACCTGAGCTAAAGGCAGAGGCTTAACCCACTGAGCCACCCAGGCGCCCCTGCACTGCTGTTCTTACAGAGAGTTTCAAACTTGAAAATTATTTTAAGAAGAACTGATACAGTTTATATTAAAGCTTACTTAAGAACAAAGCATGGGGCCCCTGGGGGCTCAGCCATTAAGTGTCTGCCTTCGGCTCGGGTCATGATCCCAGGGTCCTAAGATCGAGCCCCGCATAGGGCTCCCTGCTCGGCGGGGAGCCTGCTTCTCCCTCTTCATCTCCCCCTGCTTGTGTTCCCCTTCTCGCTGTCTCTCTCTGTCAAATAAATAAATAAAATCTTTAAAAAAAGATCACAATTTAGAAAAAAAAAAAAAAAAAACAAAGCATATTTCTCTGTATGTTCACGTCTCTTGATGTCCTTCAACATAGTTTAATGGTGTTCTTCATTTTTCTTGTTAAAGTAATTTCTAGGCTATTTTATGATTTATATTGTTATATAACGTGAATGACAGTGAATGACATTCTGTGTATTTATTTTGTATCTAGACATCTTTCTACTGCTTCTAATAGCTTTCCAGTTGATTATTTTGTCTTTTCTCAGGCTGAAATTGGTAGATTTCTCTACCATTATTATGTATAAAAGTACTTAGAATGGGGTCTGAAACACAGTGGGTACCCAATGAACACAGGCAATTACGTTCTATTGTCTTAGCTAACTGAACTGACTAGCAGTTCCAAAACGAAATAGTGGTAATAGTCTCATATTTGATTTTTTGGTAATGCTTCTATGTATTTCACTATTAAAAACATGCTAAGGACTGTTCTGAAATATGGGGTTACAAAAATACCCTTCTAGGGGCGCCTGGGTGGCTCAGTGGGTTAAAGCCTCTGCCTTTGACTAAGGTCATGATCCCGGGGTCCTGAGATTGAACCCCACATCGGGCTCTCTACTCTGCAGAAAGCCTGCTTCCTCTTCTCTCTGCCTGCCTCCCTGCCTACTTGTGATCTATCAAATAAATAAAATCTTAAAAAAAAAAAAAATCCTTCTGATACTGTTCTTTAAACCTTAAATCAAGAATAGGTATGTGGGGGCGCCTGGGTGGCTCAGTGGGTTAAAGCCTCTGCCTTCGGCTCCGGTCGTGATCCCAGGGTCCTGGGATTGAGCCCCGCATCGGGCTCTCTGCTCAGCGGGGAGCCTGCTTCCTCCTCTCTCTCTCTGCCTGCCTCTCTGCCTACTTGCGATCTCTACCTGTCGAATAAATAAATAAAATCTTTAAAAAAAAAAAGAATAGGTATGTGATTTTATTGTATCTTTAACCATTTAAAGTTATCATATGGTGAGTTATGTCAATAAAGCTCTTAATACTGAACCATCCCTGCATTTCTGGAACAGTCTCACTTGGTTATAGTTTTTTTCTAGATTTTATTTATCTGAGAGAGAGAGAGAGTTTGAGACTGAATGGGGGGTAGCGACAGAGGGAGAGGAGAGACAGAGAGGACAGAGCAGACTCCCTGCTAAGCATGGAGCCCCATTCGAGGCTCAGTCTCAGGATCTCGAGATCATGACCTGAGCCCAAATCCAAACCAGACACTCAACTACTGGGCCTCGCAGGACACCCAATCACTTGATCCTAGTTTCTATTTGCTGATATATTCCTATATTTTCCAAAGTCACAATGTGTTACGTATATGGAGAATCCCTTTCATTATGTTACCTTACCAACATTTTCCCCTACAAAGCAACAAGCAGCCGTGCATTCACTTACAGTGGGGTCGGTCCAGAGAGAGCATCTCGAACACTCCTGGCAAGGGGCTCCCGGTGAGCGAGGATGCTGGCAGAAATGGTCATATCCGTTGATAGATACGCGACAGAGGTAGCACATTTGGGCGCCACAGCGGCAAGACATGCGGTTGCAGCCTTCAGACTTGATGAGGCCAGTCCCGCACTTGTGGCATTTTCTAATGCGGGCTGCAGTCATTTTTTCTTCACTGAGAAAAGAACACATGAATGGAGACAGGAGGTAAGAGGACAAAGAGAGAAAAGCACGCTAGGCACTAAGTACATCTTCCCACAGGTGATTGCCTAGACCTTTTGGTGACATCTGAAGAGTGAAAAGAACCTGTGCTTTGGAGTTGAGAACTCCATTCAGTTCATTATCTCTATGGCCCTGGATGAAGTACTCAACTGCTTGGAGACTCAGTTTTCTCATTTTAAAATTAGGAAAACCCAACTTTCTTCATCATCTTTTTTTTAAATTTTATTTTTATTTTTTTTAAAAGATTTTATTTATTTATTTGACAGAGAGAGATCACAAGTAGGCACAGAGGCAGGCAGAGAGAGAGAGAGGCAGGCAGAGAGAGAGAAAGGGGAGGAAGCAGGCTCCCTGCTGAGCAGAGAGCCCAATGCAGGACTCGATCTCAGGACCCTGAGATCATGACCTGAGCCGAAGGCAGTGGCTTAACCCACTGAGCCACCCAGGTGCCCCTCTTCATCATCTTTTGAGGATTATTACAGGTAAGACAGCAAGCACCCTGGCACAGTGCCTGATACCTACCATTTAGAAAATTACTATTTTGTTATAGGAGTCCCTGCAGGCTTAAAACGGGAGAGAAAAACTCAAGGTCTTCCTTGATAATGTGTTTTATATACGCAAACTGGCTGACGAAGAGCCACCAAGCCTAAACCTTAGTTATATACACATTTTGGGTTTTACATATATATATATATTTTTAAATGTTGGCGGAGAGAAAGAGGAAGGGGTAGGAGGGAGAGAGAGAATTCTGAGCAGGCTCCACGTCCAGTGCGGAGCCTGACATGGGGCTTATCTCATGACCCTGAGCCGAAAGCAAAAGCTGGACTCTTAACTGACTAAGTCACCCAGGCGGCCCCCTCCAACCCTGGATTTTAAAAACTTCGTGTGGGGGCGCCTGGGTGGCTCAGTGGGTTAAGCCGCTGCCTTCGGCTCAGGTCATGATCTCAGGGTCCTGGGATCGAGTCCCGCATCGGGCTCTCTGCTCAGCAGGGAGCCTGCTTCCCTCTCTCTCTCTCTCTGCCTGCCTCTCCATCTACTTGTGATTTCTCTCTGTCAAATAAATAAATAAAATCTTTAAAAAAAAAAAAAAAAAAAAAACTTCGTGTGGGATGGGGAGACACAGATGGGAGACAATCCGACAGCCAGTTTAGAACTTCTTCCTGTTGGCAAGTGCCCACCTCCTTGTCAAAATCCCACATTCTCAGGCCCCCTTTTAAGCGAGAGTGTCGGCATGTCCTTGAGGAGTTGTAGGCCCTGGCCAATGGGAAGCCTGTAGGAAAGCTACTTGTTTCCAGAAGCAATTTAACTGATATGGAGGGTCAGATGATGAGAGCCAAAATGACACATCTTGGCTCTTTACCAAGAGCTGGCACTGCTGAATTAGTTTCTTCTGTAGTGCCCTGTTCCTAACTCTAAGACAACACTTGCTACCCTGGCCTATAACTGTCTGTCTTCCTCTACTAAGCTGAGTTCCTCGAAGGTGTCAGAAAGCATGCCTATGGAGACTAGGGAAGGCAGGAATGACCCCAACAGTGGAGAAGCCCTGAAAGTAGGACTTAACCCAGTGCTCTGAGAACTGCTTCTCTTTCCAAGCAGGAAGCCAGGGTGGTGGCCAGGGAAATGCTTCCCTGCGAAGACTCAACAGTCTGGGGATGAGTTCTGACCTGCAGGCTCTGTCCTTACAGTGAGAAAAAGCCTTCTTCCTCCCACAGGTCCCAGGGTTTCTGCTAAGTAAGGGAAGCCAGGGGAGTCTAGAGTCAAGACAAGTGTTTTTAATTATTGATATTTAGAAGACAGTCATAGTTTGTGCCTTAAATGCTAGATCATGTGCTTAAAAATAGAAAAATGAACTGGAAATTGGTTGCTATTCATTTAGGTCTAATTTTTGAATGGTCCAAAAGGCAGGAAGGCTCTAGCTTGAAAAGAATTCAAACCCAGTTCAAGTTACAGAGGAACAAATGAGTTCTAAGTTTTGCTGAGCAGGAAACATCAAGGAGACAAAGTTTAAATAAAGTGAATTTGTTATTGTCAACTTAACATAGCACACATGTTCATGATTTCGGTTACTCAGAATCTGTGAAGATACTTTTCAATGCTCCCTGTAAAGACTTAGAAGGTTCTGATGCCAAAGTGTCCAAGATGAAAACCTGTGGCCAAGACACAACCACAATTTTCTATAGCATAAGCTTTCTGTGTCAGAGCACCTTCAAGACTGATGTGGGGCTTGAGGCTGTCATGCTTTGGGGGCTTGGGGCTGGCTGACATTCTCCCTGGGTAGCTACTATGGCTACAGTACGGAAGAGAAGTTGATGAAAAGAACCAAGGTTGGGCCGCCTGGGTGGCTTAGTCAGTAAAGTGCCCAATTCTTGCTCTTGGTTTAGGTCTTAATTTCATGGTCATGAGTTTGAGCCCTGCACTGGGGCTGGACATGGAGCCTACTTAAAAAAAAAAAAAAAAAAAAAAAAAAA
>NC_081567.1:3950748-3954231 GCF_022355385.1 Mustela nigripes
AAAAAAAAAAAAAAGAAAAAAAAAGAACCAGGATTATGGAGTCCTTTCCTGAAGGCTTGGGAAGAGGGTGCATTTATCTGCTTGCTGTGTTCCACCAAGCTGTCAGTCACCAAAGTAATGATGGATATGGGATGCGAGAAAAGGCACTCCGAGATAAATGGAGGGATACACAGAGTAAGCACCACTCAAGATTGCTCTAAAGGTCACAGAGCTGTTCAAGGCTGCACGAGTATCATCCAAGTCCTCATTCCTGCACTCTTGAGACTAGCACTAGGTAGGGCCAGAATGACTCATACCAAGAAAAGACTGCTTTTATGGACTGCGGTGACCACCTATCCAGTAACATAAAAGTGCAAAATGGGATGAGAAATCAGTTGATTCTTTTGGGAGAAGAGTGATTTGGGAATTCGATTCTAAACTAGGGAGGAAACAAACAGCCCTACAGGATGTGCTCCTGGGCAGGACAGGAAGAGAAGCCTGATCTGCAGCTGTGTCTCCTGACCTTGTGTTCAAACAGGAAGGTTCACTGCCTTCCCCTACATAACCAATCCAGATCCTATAGCTCTACGAGTATTTGTTCTCACCACTTTTAAGTATGTTGGGGGCTGTCTTCTTTTTTTGTGGCCTTCACAGGTGAGGCCATTGTGTTCTTTCCAGAGTCCCTGACACTTCCTACACATTGAATATACTATTCAAAATGTTAGATGGCTTTCTTTTGTGAATGTGTATATATTTTTTAAACTGTGGTAAAATGCACATAAAATTCCCATTTTGTTTTTTTTTTAACGATTTTATTTACTTATTTGACAGAGACAGACATAGCGAGAGAGGAAACACAAGCAGGGGGAGTGGGAGAGGGAGAAGCGGGAGCCCAATGCAGGACTCGATTCTAAGACCCTGGGATCATGATCTGAGTGGAAGACAGATGCTTAACTAACTGAGCCACCCAGGCGTCCCTATTCCATAAACTTAACCACATCTACAAGGGCCCTTCGCCATGTCAGGTAACGATATTCACAGGCTCTGGGGATCAGGACATTTTGCCCTCGGGACTCCAGATTCATATTCAGCCTGCACCCCTACAGTCACCTCAACCCATGACCGGATGCCAAATCTCACCATTTAAATCGAGTACAGGTGAAGACACTGGATATGACCCATTCTGGGACATACTTCCTTTCCAAAGGGAAACAATGGAAGGAAAAAAAGGAGTCATCACTTATAATCAATTTAGAAATCCAGCTGGGCAAACTCTCTAATATATCAGATCTGAGAACCCTGTGGTCATGGCGCGCGCGCGCACACAAACACAAACACACACACACACACACACACACACACACACCCCTTACAACTAAAAAGATGCCTGGCTGGCAGCTTTGTTCTTTCTCCTCTTCTATGGGCTGGAGCACAAATGTGGTTACACTCCAGTCACCATCATGCAGATGAGAATACCACCTTCGGGAATGGTGAAACAACGTGATAAAGGAACCTGGTCTCTGAGCGACCTCATGGGAAAGATCTGCCTGGCTAGGCTGGGCCATTATAGGAGAAAGAAATGGCCTTATTTAAGCCAACGTATTTAATGAGTTAATATTTGTAAAGTGCTCAGCCACAGAGGGAGTGCTAAACGGTAATGGTGCTTATTATTACTGATGGCATTATTCTGCATTCTGGAGGCTATAATTTTGCTTAATGTCTCAGGCCACTAGTATCCTATAGGAAACATGGATATAAGGAACATTAGTGCAATCTAATCTAGTTAAAGTGTGTGATTTGCTTATTTGTTCGGGATCAGAAGGAGGAGACGAATGAACATTTACTGAACTCGCGTGTACCAGGCACTGACTCCAGGACCGGCTCTATGAGGCTGAAGAGATAAGGAAACAGAGGGGGTTACGGTCACTTCCTGAGGTCACTCTAGATCTGTGTGGCCCGAGAGCTTCCTCCCCACAACACTCACTGCCCTTCTTGGCCAAGGGGCAGCCTAACGGGGGTGGGGTGGGGGGTGGGCAGCTGAGAATTAGCAGCAAGCCCCTGAGGTTACTCACATGGAGGTTCGGTACTTGATGTCATCTTTCTCAGCCAGCTCTTCACAGGTGAGGCCATTGTGTTCTTTCCAGAGTCCCTGACACTTCCTACAGGTTTCCTGGGGATAGAGGAGAGACACAAAGACAGCTCCTGGTGAGGAGACACCATACAAGCTTCTTCTGTTCAACAACAGGAAATGCAAAACCACCCTCATGTGGCTTGAGTTTTTCCTGAAGATGGCTCTCCCCTTCCAGCAGGGATATTTCTTTCTTTCTTTCTTTTTTTTTTTTTTTTAAAGATTTTATTTATTTGACAGAGAGAGAGAGAGAGACAGAGATCACAAGTAGGCAGAGAGGCAGGCAGAGAGAGGGGGGAAGCAGGCTCACTGCTGAGCAGAGAGCCCGATGCGGGGCTCGATCCCAGGACCCTGAGATCATGACCTGAGCCAAAGGCAGAGGCTTAACCCACTGAGCCACCCAGATGCCCCACAGCAGGGATATTTCTAAAGACATCTCTCAAGAGAAAAGATAAGAATTGTGAGAAGAAAGCATGGGGGAAACTTCCTTCTCCTTAGAGCCCCCTCCCCCCCGGGGGAGGGAGGCTTTCCTCATCACCCAATTGATAAAAGGCCTTCAAAATGCCAGGAGCCACCTGAAAACAAAAAACACCCCCCACCCCAAACATGGAAGACAGACTTATGTGACTGTGGTTTTTTGTTTTTTAAATTTATTTATCTGACAGACAGAGATCACAAGTAGGCATAGAGGCAGGCAGAGAGAGAGGGGGAAGCAAGCTCCCTGCTGAGCAGAGAGCCCGATGCGGGGCTCGATCCCAGGACCCTGAGATCATGACCTGAGCCGAATGCAGAGGCCCAACCTATTGAGCCACCCAGGTGCCCTGAGTTTTTCTTTTTTAAAGATTTTATCCATTTGAGAGAGAGAGGAAGCAGCAGACTCCCCACTGAGCACAGAGTCCAATGTGGGGCTCAATCCTAGGATCCTGAGATTGTGACCCGAGCCAAAGGCAGATGCCTACCCAAGTAAGCTACCCAGGTGCTCCCAATCTTGGGTTTCTAGAAATGAACTACCATAAGGCGCTTGAGCACAGGGTCTATTTGGATCTCCTTAATTTCTGTAATACCCATGCCCAGTGTTCCAATGTTGGCCAGACACAGATTACATCTGCTGAACTGAAGAATGGTCTAGATTAGGATTAGTAGGGGTCCTTAAGAGAAATACCCATCTAGTCGTCCCTTATTGGAAAAACTGATATCAACCTCCACAGCTTAACCCCATCTGTAAACCTAATTAAAAAAAAAAAAAAAAAGGGCGCCTGGGTGGCTCAGTGGGTTAGGCCGCTGCCTTCGGCTCAGGTCATGATCTCAGGGTCCTGGGATCGAGTCCCACATTGGGATCTCTGCTCAGCGGGGAGCCTGCTTCCCTCTCTCTCTCT
>NC_081567.1:3964231-3967625 GCF_022355385.1 Mustela nigripes
CTGCCTTCGGCTCCGGTCGTGATCCCAGGGTCCTGGGATTGAGCCCCGCATCGGGCTCTCTGCTCAGCGGGGAGCCTGCTTCCTCCTCTCTCTCTCTGCCTGCCTCTCTGCCTACTTGCGATCTCTACCTGTCGAATAAATAAATAAAATCTTTAAAAAAAAAAAGAATAGGTATGTGATTTTATTGTATCTTTAACCATTTAAAGTTATCATATGGTGAGTTATGTCAATAAAGCTCTTAATACTGAACCATCCCTGCATTTCTGGAACAGTCTCACTTGGTTATAGTTTTTTTCTAGATTTTATTTATCTGAGAGAGAGAGAGAGTTTGAGACTGAATGGGGGGTAGCGACAGAGGGAGAGGAGAGACAGAGAGGACAGAGCAGACTCCCTGCTAAGCATGGAGCCCCATTCGAGGCTCAGTCTCAGGATCTCGAGATCATGACCTGAGCCCAAATCCAAACCAGACACTCAACTACTGGGCCTCGCAGGACACCCAATCACTTGATCCTAGTTTCTATTTGCTGATATATTCCTATATTTTCCAAAGTCACAATGTGTTACGTATATGGAGAATCCCTTTCATTATGTTACCTTACCAACATTTTCCCCTACAAAGCAACAAGCAGCCGTGCATTCACTTACAGTGGGGTCGGTCCAGAGAGAGCATCTCGAACACTCCTGGCAAGGGGCTCCCGGTGAGCGAGGATGCTGGCAGAAATGGTCATATCCGTTGATAGATACGCGACAGAGGTAGCACATTTGGGCGCCACAGCGGCAAGACATGCGGTTGCAGCCTTCAGACTTGATGAGGCCAGTCCCGCACTTGTGGCATTTTCTAATGCGGGCTGCAGTCATTTTTTCTTCACTGAGAAAAGAACACATGAATGGAGACAGGAGGTAAGAGGACAAAGAGAGAAAAGCACGCTAGGCACTAAGTACATCTTCCCACAGGTGATTGCCTAGACCTTTTGGTGACATCTGAAGAGTGAAAAGAACCTGTGCTTTGGAGTTGAGAACTCCATTCAGTTCATTATCTCTATGGCCCTGGATGAAGTACTCAACTGCTTGGAGACTCAGTTTTCTCATTTTAAAATTAGGAAAACCCAACTTTCTTCATCATCTTTTTTTTAAATTTTATTTTTATTTTTTTTAAAAGATTTTATTTATTTATTTGACAGAGAGAGATCACAAGTAGGCACAGAGGCAGGCAGAGAGAGAGAGAGGCAGGCAGAGAGAGAGAAAGGGGAGGAAGCAGGCTCCCTGCTGAGCAGAGAGCCCAATGCAGGACTCGATCTCAGGACCCTGAGATCATGACCTGAGCCGAAGGCAGTGGCTTAACCCACTGAGCCACCCAGGTGCCCCTCTTCATCATCTTTTGAGGATTATTACAGGTAAGACAGCAAGCACCCTGGCACAGTGCCTGATACCTACCATTTAGAAAATTACTATTTTGTTATAGGAGTCCCTGCAGGCTTAAAACGGGAGAGAAAAACTCAAGGTCTTCCTTGATAATGTGTTTTATATACGCAAACTGGCTGACGAAGAGCCACCAAGCCTAAACCTTAGTTATATACACATTTTGGGTTTTACATATATATATATATTTTTAAATGTTGGCGGAGAGAAAGAGGAAGGGGTAGGAGGGAGAGAGAGAATTCTGAGCAGGCTCCACGTCCAGTGCGGAGCCTGACATGGGGCTTATCTCATGACCCTGAGCCGAAAGCAAAAGCTGGACTCTTAACTGACTAAGTCACCCAGGCGGCCCCCTCCAACCCTGGATTTTAAAAACTTCGTGTGGGGGCGCCTGGGTGGCTCAGTGGGTTAAGCCGCTGCCTTCGGCTCAGGTCATGATCTCAGGGTCCTGGGATCGAGTCCCGCATCGGGCTCTCTGCTCAGCAGGGAGCCTGCTTCCCTCTCTCTCTCTCTCTGCCTGCCTCTCCATCTACTTGTGATTTCTCTCTGTCAAATAAATAAATAAAATCTTTAAAAAAAAAAAAAAAAAAAAAACTTCGTGTGGGATGGGGAGACACAGATGGGAGACAATCCGACAGCCAGTTTAGAACTTCTTCCTGTTGGCAAGTGCCCACCTCCTTGTCAAAATCCCACATTCTCAGGCCCCCTTTTAAGCGAGAGTGTCGGCATGTCCTTGAGGAGTTGTAGGCCCTGGCCAATGGGAAGCCTGTAGGAAAGCTACTTGTTTCCAGAAGCAATTTAACTGATATGGAGGGTCAGATGATGAGAGCCAAAATGACACATCTTGGCTCTTTACCAAGAGCTGGCACTGCTGAATTAGTTTCTTCTGTAGTGCCCTGTTCCTAACTCTAAGACAACACTTGCTACCCTGGCCTATAACTGTCTGTCTTCCTCTACTAAGCTGAGTTCCTCGAAGGTGTCAGAAAGCATGCCTATGGAGACTAGGGAAGGCAGGAATGACCCCAACAGTGGAGAAGCCCTGAAAGTAGGACTTAACCCAGTGCTCTGAGAACTGCTTCTCTTTCCAAGCAGGAAGCCAGGGTGGTGGCCAGGGAAATGCTTCCCTGCGAAGACTCAACAGTCTGGGGATGAGTTCTGACCTGCAGGCTCTGTCCTTACAGTGAGAAAAAGCCTTCTTCCTCCCACAGGTCCCAGGGTTTCTGCTAAGTAAGGGAAGCCAGGGGAGTCTAGAGTCAAGACAAGTGTTTTTAATTATTGATATTTAGAAGACAGTCATAGTTTGTGCCTTAAATGCTAGATCATGTGCTTAAAAATAGAAAAATGAACTGGAAATTGGTTGCTATTCATTTAGGTCTAATTTTTGAATGGTCCAAAAGGCAGGAAGGCTCTAGCTTGAAAAGAATTCAAACCCAGTTCAAGTTACAGAGGAACAAATGAGTTCTAAGTTTTGCTGAGCAGGAAACATCAAGGAGACAAAGTTTAAATAAAGTGAATTTGTTATTGTCAACTTAACATAGCACACATGTTCATGATTTCGGTTACTCAGAATCTGTGAAGATACTTTTCAATGCTCCCTGTAAAGACTTAGAAGGTTCTGATGCCAAAGTGTCCAAGATGAAAACCTGTGGCCAAGACACAACCACAATTTTCTATAGCATAAGCTTTCTGTGTCAGAGCACCTTCAAGACTGATGTGGGGCTTGAGGCTGTCATGCTTTGGGGGCTTGGGGCTGGCTGACATTCTCCCTGGGTAGCTACTATGGCTACAGTACGGAAGAGAAGTTGATGAAAAGAACCAAGGTTGGGCCGCCTGGGTGGCTTAGTCAGTAAAGTGCCCAATTCTTGCTCTTGGTTTAGGTCTTAATTTCATGGTCATGAGTTTGAGCCCTGCACTGGGGCTGGACATGGAGCCTACTTAAAAAAAAAAAAAAAAAAAAAAAAAAAAAAAAAAAAAAAAA